>NC_046168.1:54783962-55048962 GCF_011064425.1 Rattus rattus | reverse complement strand
TACATGTTGCTGTCCTGCGTTCACTCACCAAGTATGTACCAGGTAAAGTGCCCCAGTGCATAGCAGGTGTCAGTGAACAACAGAAACTACCAGATCCCGAGGACATTCCTGAGGCGGCCTCCTACAAGGCCCTCACCAGAGGCTGAACAGCTTTATGGGAACCATTAAAGCAATAGCACCTGTCCCAAAGGACAGTGCCAGGCAGCGCTGCCCTCAGGCAGAAGAGCAGTGGAGTCACTGTTCCCAAGAAAGTTACAGGTGATGCCGTGAGGCCCTTTGAGGTCTCTGGGTCCTTTCCTCTCTGACTGGATACAGGAACTGAATTCACAAAACTAAAGCATGGCTGGGGAGGGGGAGAATACACATGGTACACACCTCTCAGGACCTAATAATTGCTTATTATGTCAAGCTAAGCTTTCTTTTTCTGGCACATTCCAAGTTTTTTTTTTTTTCCCACTGCTCTGGTTGTGTTGTATGGTTCCTTCCAGAATCATACTTTCACCTGTCCTTGAGCTTGGCTTTTTTACCCTAGCAAAAACCTATAGCCCCTGCTGCCCTAAGGCAGCCAACACTGGGGCATATGCCAGAGGCTTGCTCCATGCTTATAAAAATAGGCGGTGGGAACTGAGTGTCAGCCATTCAACCTTGAAGATCCAGATGTTCCAAGCCACATAGACAAGAAAGGCAGGATATCGTTGAACATAATTTCAGTGACCTGGAGAATCTAAAAATGCTGGCTTCAGTCAAACCAGTGGGACAAGGGGGTGGGGGCCTTCAAGATCTCATGGCCACAGCCTGATATTGGGGGCAGAGAGTCCTGGAGTTGCACTCATGAAAGAGATCCCATAGACTCTTTTTTTTTTTTTTCAGAGCTGTGGACCGAACCCAGGGCCTTGAGCTTGCTAGGCAAGCGCTCTACCACTGAGCAACCCCTCCCATAGATTTTAAGAGTTGAAACAATCAGGCCTGGCATATAAGTACTCATCTAATCCTAGCACCGGGCAAGCAAAGGCAGGTGGATCTCTGTGAGTTCAAGGTCAGCCTGGTCTACACAATGAGTTCCAGGAAATCCAGGGGGCTGTACAGAAACCTTGTCTCAAAAAAATAAAAGGGAAAGAATGAACTAAGTTGATGAAATGAATCACTTTACCTTTTGTTCTTCCCTCCACTTCTTGAAGATATATTATTTTCTACTGTGGAAAAACAAACATTGGGAGAAGGGGAAGTGTTTAGTTTTTTTTTTTTTTTTTGGTTCTTTTTTTTTTCGGAGCTGGGGATCGAACCCAGGGCCTTGCGCTTCCTAGGCAAGCGCTCTACCACTGAGCTAAATCCCCAACCCCTAGTTTAGTTTTTTTTTAAGCCATGATTTTTTTAAGATGTATTTATTTATTATATATAAGTACACTGTAGCTGTCTTCAGACACACCAGAAGAGGACACCTGATCTCATTACAGATGGTCGTGAGCTACTATGTGATTGCTAGGATTTGAACTCAGGACATGTAGAAGAGCAGTCAGCGCTCTTAACCACTGAGCCATCTCCCCAGCCCAAGAGTTTAGTTTTAAGAGAGTAAGCAGGGGTTGGGGATTTGGCTCAGTGGTAGAGCGCTGCCTAGGGAAGCGCAAGGCCCTGGGTTCGGTCCCCAGCTCGAAAAAAAAAAAAAAAGAACCAAAAAAAAAAAAAAAAAAAAAAAGAGAGTAAGCAAACATCCGTGAACATTTTCTTCCAGTTTTCTTACACTGTGTACTTTTAGACCACAGACAGCTACCTCGTCTAATAAAAAGTGAAAGGACCAGAGAGGAGAAGCAAGTTCTAGCTTCTCAGGCAGTTTGGGTCACACAGACAAAGACACCCAGGCCTCAGGAAATGTGTAGCAGACCCCACACTAGGGACAATACCCACACACACACTGGCTTTATGGCTTGACATTCTGATAAGTTTTCATAAATTTGCCACTGTTTCTCTAAGTCACAGAGCACTCCAGAAACCCATGAGGCTGACAGGAAAATTTACTGAGTCAAATTCTGCCAACTGACCTTTAGAACGAAGACAGAGTCCAAATCACAGGAGAAAATGGGTGCCAAGCTAGATGAGGATGGGACGTCTAGAATTCAGTCCCTGTTGGGAATAGCGCTTGTCTCTCTGTGTCAGGAGCCAGTGCCAGCTCAAAGACCGGCCAAGTGAGCCGAGTTCTGAGCCCTTCACTGAGTAAAGAGCTCAGAGTAAAGAAAAACTAAAACTAAAACTGCAGGTCTCCTCCACCTCTGCGTTTGGCCCTGGTTGTTTTTAATTGATGTTCCTCTCAGTTTCCTGGTCCCTACATGAAATGTTAAACTCTGCGGCTTAACAAGTGCCTCGAAAACAGGACAATGATCTCCCTTGGTTTATAATTACTTCCCCTACTTACAGACTTCGAAGTCAATGTTACTACGAAACCTAGGACCTTGGCTTTAGCTCTTCCCTCTAGCCAGCCTCCATGACTGCTGACCTGCACTGGTCTTTGCATTCTATTGATCCCCATCTGGATTGATGGCTTTCAAAAGCATTTCATTATCTATACATGAGCTGTTAGCTTCACCAATGCTCATCTCCATGTTGTTTTCAAGATAGATAATAGAGCTTCCTAACGAGAAAAGGTCTTTTGTCATTTATAGTCTTCCAATAGCCCTCTCCATCACTCCAGAAGCCAATGCTGCCCTTCTGAAGAGCACTGGGGCTCTGCCTTCACTGCCCTAACGCATGCTCCTCAAACAAAGACCAACAAGACAGGAGGAAGTCAAAAAATCCGGGCAACCGTGTGTGAACGGTCAGTTCTGGATCTGAGCTAGGCTCCAGATCCTCTGGTCTACTCTTGCAGGCATAGAAGGGGACCATCCAACTATGTGTCTAGGAACACCTGCTGGGGGAGGGACAGGCCAACCTGGTCCCCAACTTTACATCTTCAGACCATCCCCCCACACCTCCCTAATATTGGGATTACAGATGTGGCAGCTGGAAACACCATTCTCAACAACGGGCTAGAGAATCATTTTTAGCATAAACCTGTGTACCTTGGTCTGATGCCTTCTTGACCACCTTGGGGTACTTCTGGAACTTTACGAAATAGTAGCTCTCATATTCCATCAAAATAGTTTCCAGGTCAACGTTGTCACAAACTTCAAAGCGCCGCAGTCCCAGTTTCGTCTCCTCCTCCAGGGCATTAGCCGCATCCATATAGCTGCCAGTGTTACAGGAGAGAAGAACGGGGCTGGGCTAAAGAAGAAAAGCGGACGGGACTCGCAAGTCCAAGGGGACCCAGTACAAAGAGCAAGCCGCCATCAGGCAGCGCGTCACAGAGCAAATTGTGTGGAGACTTTTCCACACAAGGAACATTACATGGGATTTTCTGCTTTGCTCTGGGTTTTGGTTTCTTGGTTTTGGTTTCTGGTTTGGGATATTTCACGCTGTTGAACGGTTTGGGTCTCTTTGGTTGTTGTTGGTTTGGGTTTTATGATTTGTTTTTAGGTTGGTTGCTTTAGAGATAAGGTTTCAATACAGCTCAAGCTTTCTCAGGATTCATGATCCTCTGAGGCAGTGAGATCATAGACATGTAACTTAACCACGTGTGAAATACACCCAACACTGTCAACCTCAACACTTCTGCCTAGAAGCTACCTGCTTCTACTGACATCCGGTGATGCTCCCATCGTCCAAAACAACTTTGAAAGTGCTTTAAGGGCTGGAGAGATAGCTCAGCAGTTAAGAGCACTGACTGCTCTTCCAGAGGTCCTGAGTTCAAATCCCAGCAACCACATGGTGGCTCACAACCATCTGTAATGGGATCCGATGCCCTCTTCTGGTGTGTCTGAAGACAGCAACAGTGTACCCCCGTATACATAAAGTAAATAAATCTTAAAAAAAAAAAAAAAAGAAAGTGTGTAAAGTCAAATGAGTAAGTCAATTAAGAAACTGTCATTGGACTGCCTTTCCTTGCTTTTAGCCAAATAAGGGTGTGGCTGCTGTATTGATTACTTTTGTTGTTGTTGTTGTGGAGAACATCACTTATTAGCAAGGGCTCACCAGTTATAATAAATAAACTATATTAATGAGAAATGTTAATAGAAAGGGACTATACTGGAGCTTGGTTGTAGAGTGCTTGCCTGGGACCCATCAATAATAATAATAAAATAATAATAATAAAGCGATATTATTGTTAGTAATAATATAGGAAACAGGTGGGGAGAAACTGCTCTAAAAGCCCCTGCTTTTGAAAGGTCAGAAAGGAGGGGCATCGTCATAAATGCTCGTGATAACGTACCCTTCTTGTGTTAAGTAATGCAAAATCAAAATGAGAAGATTTTTGCGCCGTGCTTCTGTTCTCATCTCGTACTGTGGACAAAGAGGAAAAGTTAGAAGGGACAACAAGATACATCAGTGCTTTACAGCATAGCACTAAAGGCTTAGGGGGAAAGGCGATCTGTCAAAACGGAGCAGCCTGTCTCAGAGGCTGGCCAGCCTCTGTGGTCGCAGAGGCTGCATAACGTTCTTTCTAGCGTCTCTTTCTGCAGTCCAGCTCCTCATCAATAAGTTTACGAGACGCCGACTTGAATTAGGGCTGCACGCGACAAGATGAACTTCCTGGCAAGCTACACAGCCTATTAGTGCCTAAAACTAGGAAGAAATAAATATAGATACACCTGCTCTTTAGACCAGGCTAAAGAGGTGGTTATAAAATAAACTTGTGGGGGGCTGGAGAAATGGCTCTTCCAGAGGACCAGTGTCTGACCCGGCACCATCTGTATGGCAGCTCGTAAACTCTAATCCCAGAAGATCCAAGACCCTCCCCTGGCCTCTGGGGTACTGCGTTGACTTGGTGCACAGACACACAGGCAGGCAAAACCCATACAAATAAAGCAATAAGATAACGTTTAAAGACGGCCCCATTCGCCCTGCTAGGAGTCCCACAAGCACACCAAGCTGCACAGCCATGACACATACAAAGAGAGGACCTCGGGGCTATCTCTGACTCTTTTGCCTGCTTCTGGGCCCTTTCGTTCCTACTGGGTTGCTTCATCCAGCCTTGATCTGAGGTTTGAGCCTCGTCTTATTGTAACTTGTTATGCTATGTTTGGTTGATGTCCCTGGGCAGCCTGCTCTTTTCTGAAGGGAATCAGAAGGAGGAATGGATCTGGGGGACAGGGGAGGTAGGAGAAGAGACTGAAAGGAGAGGAGGGAGGATCTACTTCAGTCAGGATATATTATAAGACAAGAAAAACTAAATAAATTTTTAAAAACTGGGATAACAAGAAAAGGACAATTTTTAAAAATAAATTTAAGATCCATAAATCACCCGTGACAACATATGTTCACGTGATAATATATCTTTAATTCACTCAAAGTCCAACCCAGTTCCTGGATCAACTCAGTGATGGGGTCCCCAAGCCACTCAGAGGTGATTATACATCAAGTCCTCAGCCTGACCATGGAGGGTGCAGGGCCAGTACAGGAAAATCCAGTGTAATGAGGTCATCATCCAAGCTAGATGAGTGTGTGCCTTATCCACAGTACTATTGTGCACAATTTAGTACTCTGGAATTTCAAATTCTCTAAATATCTACATCCGGTAGCACTTCTAATTGAGAATAACTATCGTGATCTAAGGAGACTAAAGGTAAGAAGTGGGGAGGGGTTAAACGGTCTCTGTGTACACCGGCTGGTGATGTAACTCCGTTAATGGGATCCTTACTTAGCACGCGCAGAGCCCTGGATCAACCCCAGCACCACCGTAAACCTAGTATCGGATGATGTGGTACATGCGATGGACACAGGAGGATCATAAGTTCAAGGTCAGCATCAGCTACATAGGGAGTTTGAGGCTAGTCTGGGCTACAGAAAACTGTCTCAAAATTAAATTTATATACAAGTACTCATGACATTCGTGATGGTTATAGTTTATAACTGATATTGTTATAAAACAAAAAAGTATACATAATTAGTTATTCAAAATGAACCAGTACTTTTTTCTTTCTTGAGCACATAGCCCAGGCTGGCTTCAGGCTTACCATGTACTTGAGAATGACCTTGAACTCTGATCCTCCTGCCTCCAATCCCCCAGTGCTAGTTCCAGGCATGGGCCACCATGCCTATCTTCCTCTCTTTTGCTTTAAGTTACTTTCTATCGTATTAAAATATACATAAGTGTCCAGGTGAGAGGTACGGAATGCATTCTCACCCCACCGCCCTTCTTCAGAATGCTTCCATCCCCTCATTATCTACTGGCTCCCTGCCCCTTCTCCCGGTCCCCAGAACCAGCATCTGAACTTTGCATCTGTGACGTTGCCTATCCTGGGACCCCCACTCGGAGAATCACACAGTCTTTGTTCTTTTGTGTTTGGTCAGTTTTACTCAGTTCAAGGTCTTCAAGGTTCACCCACATTGTATCGTGTGTCAAACTTCCCTTCCTTCTAAAACTGCAAACTGGGGCTAATGAGACAGCTCAGTAGGCAAAGGCACTTGCCACCAAGCCTGACAACCCGAGTTTAATCCCTTGGTCTCTTTGTGGGAGAACTGACTCCCCCGATCTCCACATTACATGTTCTTATGCGCATATATGTACACGTGTACACATACACACATACAATAAGTATAACATTTAAAAATCATCATCTATTTTTTTTAAAGATTTACTTATTTTGTATATGAGTACACTGTAGCTGTCTTCAGACACACCAGAAGAGGGCATCGGATCCCATTACAGATGGTTGTGAGCCACCATGTGGTTGCTGGGATTTGAACTCAGGACCTCTGGAAGAGCAGACAGTGCTCTTAACCACTGAGCCATCTCTCCAGCCCCCCATCATTTATGTTTATGTGTAAAGGACTTTTGCCTACGTGTTTGTCAGTATAGCACAAGCATGCAGTGTTTGTGGAGAGGGCATGGGCTCTCCTGAGGCTGGCCTTGCAGACTTGTAGGCTGCCATGAGGGTAGAACATTTCAAATCCTGGACCTCTGGAAGAGCAGCCAGCAGTCTTAACCACTGAGTCATCTCTCCATCTGCCACGTTTTAAAAATTGAAAATTATATACTATTATAAAACTTTCAAATAGTTTTTGACCTTTATAAAATAGTCTTTGGTCAAATTCTACTATCTTAACCCCAAACTCACTCTCTGTGGAGGAAAATCAACTACTTTAGCTAACCCAACATTCTGTTCCATGCTTCTGATTAATACATCAGGTTCATGAACTATGACTGCCCTATTAAGTGAGGTGAGAAATAAGCATATCCCGACCTCCCTTCCCCCTCCCCTCACAGTTATATCAGTATCCAGTGACTGTATTGTTAGGACGTGTAAATGCTCTCCCCAGCTGAGCCACAAGTTACTATAGTTATTGTTCTATGACAATTTTTTTCTTGTAATTAATAGTTATTGTTCATTTTATTAGGTTAGTTTTCAATCCTTATTGTAATAGTTTGAATGAGAATGGCTCCCATAGGTTCGGATGTTTAACTACTTGATCCCTAGTTGGTAGAACTTCTTGAGAGAGAGGAGGTGTGGCCATGCTGGAGAAGGTGTGTCACTGGGGAGCTGTTGAGATGTGAGCTCTCAGCTGCTGCTCCAGCACCTGCTGCCTACTACCTCAGGTCTGTGCCAAACAAACTCTCCTATGAATAGCTGTGGTCATGATTCTTATCATAGCAATAGAAAAGTAACTTAATACACTTATCAGATACCCAAAACTGCCACATCCCTTTCCTCACCTCGGAACATATCAGATAGGAAGTCTACTACATGTGTGCCTGCCCTCGCCCCATGGCGCTCCTCCAAGAACATCTGAGGCAGGCAAGCACAGGGAAAGCCTGGAACCTAAAACTCCACTTGTCATGGGTTGTACACACACTCCTATCCTAACAATGCCCCAGGCCATCTCGGACTCTCACTTGCATCAAGTTTCGAGTACACCCTGCACTCAACAATGCAATAGGACTCTCTTTTACTTCTTGATGACCACCTGCCTCTGTTGCTAAATACGTACTGGGATACATCTGGGAACCATGGGCAATGGGTCTGTCTAGCCTTAACTGGTTTTAGATCCATTAAAACAAACCGTGTCCTCTATTTACTTACTATCCCATGCCTGTTCCCAATGTGGTATCATTGAACAGGACATGTGTAGTAAGGGAAGGCTTACACAACAGCTCAAGCCTGTCAGTCAAAATAGAGAACCACCTACACTGCATCCCGTAGCAACTGACTCCTACTCCTGGACCCCATGAAAGGAGCATCAAGCAAAAGCTGATGGTCTTGGGTACTCTAGATCAAGTAGCCTGCTGGTCCTTTGCAATGTGTCCTACATAAAACTTCTTGGGGGCTGGAGAGATGGCTCAGTGGTTGAGAGCATTGACTATTCTTCTAGAGGTCCTGAGTTCAATTCCTAGCAACCATATGGTGGCTCTCAACCATCTATAATGGGATCTGATGCCCTCTTCTGGTGTGTCTGAGGACAGCTACAGTGTACTTATATATAGCACTATGGCCAGAGTCATGACCACATAGTCTCTTGTATTTGGTCTAGAACTCCCACATGTACAAAGTCTTCCTACCATGGTTACCTAATCTAGATAATCCCTCATAGACATGCCCAAAGACTTGTCTCTTCAGTGACTCTAAAGTTCATTTTAAATTTTTATTATTTTTAATTATGTATCTGTCCATGTGTGAGTATGTGCTTTAAAAAAAAAAGATTATTTATTATGACACCAGACACACCAGAAGAGGACATCAGATCTCATTACAGATGGTTGTGAGCCACCACGTGGTTGCTGGGAGTTGAACTCAGGACCTCTGGAAGCGCAGTCAGTGCTCTTAAGGTGCCACCTCTCCAGCCTGTCTATGTGCTCTTAAGGTGCAGGTGCCTACAGAGGCCAGAGGTATCAGATCTGAAATTAAATGTGCTTGTGAGATATCTGACCTAGGTGCTGGGAATCTAACCTAAGTTCCCTGGAAAAGCACTGTGTGCTCTTGAACTCTAAGCCATCTCTCTAACCCCCCAACCCCCCCATGAGGGTAGCATATGCAGTAAACTGTTGAAAACTGACTCAATGGTTGATCGATAGGTCCCACCCACTGTGGATGGTGCTACACTGGACAGGTGGGCCTGGCTGAATAAGAAAGGTAGCTATGCTGGACAGTTTTATGTCAACTTGCCACAAGCTAAAGTCATCTGAGAGCAGGGTGCCCCAATGAAGATGCCTCCATAAGATCAGGCTAGGCACAAACCTAGGGCATTTTCTTGATTAGTGATTGATGGACGAGGACCCAGGCAATTGTGGGTGGTGTAATCCTGGACTCCTAGTCGTGGGTTCTATAAGAAAACAGGGTGAGCAAAGAATATTAAACAAGCCAATAAGCATCCCATCCCCATGGTCTCTGCATCAGCTCCTGCCTCCAGGATCCTACCCTGTTGAGTTCCTGTCCTAACTTCTCTCAATGATGCGCTACAATGTGGAGAGATAAGCTGAATAAACCCTTTCCTCCCCAGCTTCCTTTTGTTCACAGTGTTTTACCACAGCGTGAGAAACTCTAACTAAGACAGCCGCTTTCTCACTCAACCAGTCCTGTGAATCTTGGAACAAGCCAGTAAGTGGCAGCACCTGCTTTTGAGTTCCTGACATGGTTTCTCCCCATGATGAACTGTAACCTATTAGCTGAAATAAACACTTTCCTCCCCAGGTTGCTTTTAGTCACGGTGTCTATCACAGCAGCAGAAACCAAACTAGGAAAGAATTGGTGCAAGTAGGATGTTGCTGTGGTAGACCTGACCACAGCCTTTATGCCCTGTGCTTTGTTATGGAGGATTTGGGAACATTAAACTGGAAAAGCCAGTTAGTGTTCAGGGCTTACTGGGCTGTTCCAGGAGCCTGGAAGAAGGAGAAGGAAGAGGAGGAGGAGGGAGAAGGAGGAGGAGAAGGAGGGAAGGAGGAGGAGGAGGAGGAAGAGGAGGAGGAGGAGGAGGAAAGAGGGAAGGAGGAGGAGGAGGAGGAGGAAGGAGGAGGAGGAGGAAGAGGAGGAGGAGGAGGAGAAGGAGGAGGAGGAGGAGGGGAGAGGGAGGAAAGAGGAGGAGGAGGAAGAGGAAGAGGGAGGAGGAGGAAGAAAGGGAAGGAGGAAAGAAGAGGGAATGAAGGAGGAGGAGGGAGAGGGAGAAAAGGGAAGAAGAGGAAGAGGAAAGGAGGAGGAGGAAGAAAAGGAGGAGGAAAGGAGGGGAGGAGAGGAGGAAGAGGAAGGAGGAAAAGGAGGAAAGAGAAGGAGGAAGGAGGAGGGAGGAGGAGGAGAGGGAGAGAAGGAGGAGGAGGAAGAAAGGGAAGAGGAGGAGGAGGAAAGGAGGAAAGGGAATGGAGGGAAGGAGGAGAAGGAGGAAGAGGGAGAGGAGGAATGGAGGAAAAGAGGAAGAGAGGAGGAGGAAGAGGAGGGAGGAAGAGGAACAAGAAACGGAAGCCTGGTTTTCGAAGTTTCAGGAGGAATCAAAGACACTATTGGGCCATTCCTGTGAATAGAAGTAAAGCCTTCTGTGTCTTACTACAGCAACGATCCTAGTCACGTGGGGCTGAAGAATCAGCTGTTATTAATAAGAGGCAAGGCTGAGGTGGAACACTTGGGGAAGTGTTTCCTTGGTGTCAGTACACAGAAGCTGTGGTCTAGGAGGTCACAGATGCAAACAACCCCCAAGAGTCCCCTACACAGCGCTGGTTTGAGGGCACGAAGCGGTCATGGAGAACAGCTGAGGTGGGACACCATGTGGCAGGAGCCCTGAAGAAAGGCCCAGAGAGGCCATGAATGAACCGAAGCCTCGGCTGCAATGGAGACCCCAGGACACTGGCAATGCCAAGAGCATGAAGCATCTGCCAAGGACAGCATCAGCGCACGCAGAGTGAGGCCGGACTGAGCCCACAAACAAGCTGTGTGTGCTGTGGAGAGCAAGGCCGGAGGAGAAGCGGGGCTACCCAGACTTTTGGAGTCCCAGAGATCGTGAGTAAATTCTAGACGTAGGACACTGAGCTTTTCACACTATTTATACTATCAGCTTTGGGGTTTGCTTCGATCTGATTATAACTATGGCCTGGTTCTTCCCTCTTGAAATAAAAACATGTATGCTTTGTTTTGTTTTGTTTTGTTTTGTTTTATAGGTACATGCAGTTGAGAGACTTTGGACTTTTAAAGCATCTGAATTTTTAGACTGTAAAACTTTTAATTAAGGTCACATTATATGTTATATTATGATTTCAACATGAGATTTGGGGAACAAGAACAAAACGTTATGGTTTAATGGTGATATGTTTAGTACGTCAAGCTGGCAAAGGATAGATTGATAGATTGATGGTCAGCTTGATCCAATCAAGAGTCACTACAGAAGAGGGAGTCTCCATAGAGAAAATGCCAAGGTCAGATCAGCTGTGGCCACGTCTGTGGGAAATTGCCTTGAGTGTTGATTGGTGTAGAGGCCACAGCATATGCAGCATATGGGGGGTGGTGTCCCACGTGGGTTGGTGTCCTGGGTTGTATAGGAAAGCAGGTTGAAAGTGAGCCAGGGAGCAAGGCAGTCAGCAGCACTTCTGCCTCAGTTCCTGTTAGGATTCTAGCCCCAGTTTCCCTCAGTGATGGACCATGACTTGGAAATCTAAGCCAAATGCTTTCCTCCCCAAGTTACTTTTAGAGTCAGAAGAAGCAAGATCTTTGGGACATCAACAAAAGATAAAATCTACAAATTATGAGCATGAAAGAAGGACAACTTCATGTCAAAGGCATAGAAAATATTTTCAATAAAGACATAGCAGAAAACTTCCAAGTCTTGGGAAAGGTCCCTCTAATACAAGAGGCATTTATAGAACACTAACTAAATGGTAAAAAAAAAAAAAAAAAACTGTCATTCTACAGTTAAAACTCTAAATATACAGAACAGAAAGTATACTGCAGTATATAAGAAAGAAACACGTAACCATGTGTAAAGGCAGGTCTATGAGAATAATGGCAAATTTCACAACAAAAACTTTAAAAGCTAGAAGGGCAAGGAATGATACATTTCAAATTCTGAAAACCAGATATACCAATCCAGACTACTATACCCAGCTGTCGTAACTGACTGAGGAATTGAAGCAGTCCATGAAAAAGGCCAGCAAAGGAATTGAGGACTACTAAGCCAGTTCCACAACGGGTGCTGGAAGGAACTCTTCAGATGGAAGAGAAGGATAAACATGTTTATTTTATTCATCAGTGCTCTCTAGAAGAGCAGGAAGATTGGATTTCACAGTATGTCTGAATCATAACCACGGAAGATACTTGATCAGGATGGACAAGAAGGTGAAAACTCAAACCAAGAAACCCTAACTCTTGAGATGGAGGGAACTCCAGGTCCTATGTTCATCTGAATTCTGTTGAGCTTCTCAGAAAGTCTGGCCGGATGGCACATGCCTACAGTCCCGGGGAGGCAGAAGCAGGAGGATACCAAGGTAAAGGCCACCCATTGTTTCACAGTGAGATCCTGTCTCAGAAAAAGAAAGGAGGAATAGTGTACCAGAGAGACGTGTCCAGTTTCCTTGCATTCCTGGTAGCCATTCCAATTCTATCAAAAAACATTTCCTTTTGTTTGTTTCTCATTTACTAACTGCACAGTTCCATAGTCTTGTCCTCTGTGGCAGAAGTTAAAAAAATCACAGAATACTCTTCGGTTTAGTAGAGTAGAATTCTATTTGAGATTGGAAACACTTTAAAAATGGCTTCCAAAGGGCTGGAGAGATAGCTTAACAGTAAAATACAGGCGGCCTTAGTTGATTCTCCAATGCCAGGAAGAAGGGGGTGGAGCTTCTGCACTACATGTACTGTGGATCAACTTACGGTTGGAGTCATGGCTTAAATATAAAGTAACTTACTTTAAGGCAAGATCATTACAAAGTCACCACTTAGTACAGTGGCGATACAGAAAAAGCTAATGGGAAATATTTAAGATAAGCTTCTGTTGGGCTGGAGAGATGGCTCAGTGGTTAAGAGCACTGACTGCTCTTCCAGAGGTCCTGAGTTTAAATCCCAGCAACCACATGGTGGCTCACAACCATCTGTAATGGGATCCAATGCCCTCTTCTGGTGTGTCTGAAGACAGCTACAGTGTGCTTATATACATTAAATAAATCTTAAAAAAAAAAAAAAAAAAAAAAAAAGATAAGCTTCTGTCCAACACAGAATGTGGCTGTTCTGGTTTCCTATGTTGCTGTTATAAAAACCCTGACAAAAGCAACTTCGAGAAGAATGTATTTCCATGTCCATCGCAGCAGAGAAGTCAGAGGCAGAAGCTTGCAGCAGCTGGCCACCATCTCTAATCAAGGGTGGAGAGCAACGGATGTCAGTCTGCTGCTTGCCTGCCTACTGGTCTAGCTTTCTTCCTTCTTATAAAGTTCAGGGCCTCTCCCTAGGGGATAGTGTCACCCGCAGTGGCTGGATCCTCACACACCAATTAAGGCAACCAAGACAGTCTCTAAGAGACGGGTCCACATGTCAATCTGATCAAATTGAGGTGTTTCCCAGGTAATTCCAGGTATGCCGAACTAACCAGAACATTGGTCTTACAGAATTGTGGGATTTTATTCATTGACAGTTCTATATATACCAACAATTCATCTTGATTATATGATCCTCGTTTGTTTTCTTTTATTGCTTGAAACAGGCTCTCACTCTGTAGTCAGGATAGTCTGGAACTTGTTCTATATATCTCAGGCTGGCCTTGAACTGCCGATCCTCCTGGCTTTGCCTATGAGCCTGAGACATCATGCCTGACTCACAAAACTTTAAGTCAATGGTATAAAGTCTGCCAGACCTACAATCTCTTTTTGTTCGTGTCTTTCACATTAGCATAGGAAATCATCTTCTGAATTAAAAACTAAGAATGAGTCGCCAACAAATGGTCAATAGAAAGTCTAAGTGGGGGTGTGCCCCAGAAATGGACACAATTAGATGCTCAATTAACTTCTGTCTACCAATGAGAAGACGCCCAGGAGTGAACATCTAATCTAGGAGTCTTGTTTGTCTGTCTCAATGATCTGGCTGTTTATGTCTCCCTTCACTTCCTTTGTGGGCTATTGTGCCACGAAAATGCTTCCATTATCAGATTCGAAATTGAATCCTATGATACTGTAGCCTGAGGAAAAGGAAGCATTGAGCGTCATTCCCAGCTTTAGACCCCAAAGATATTTGGGAAATGGTACTGTATGTACACTGCACACAACGGTAGTGCCTTCAATCTCCTTTACGGGTGCAGGGGAGATTAATTTGCATGAGTTTGTTTCAATTTCTGTAATAAGATCTAAATTGCGCGCTGGGCTTTCCATCTCAAAAACAAAGTTAGGAAGGAGACCTCTCTTGTTTCAAATGCTTTTTATTATAGTCCTAGTCTACAGTCCTCAAGTCTAATACTCATGGGCTTCTGTAGATATGCCCATGGGTTCTAATCAGTTTTTGATTGTTTTCTGGTTACCCCTGATTCTATCAGGAAATTTCCTGTATTTCAAAGGCCGTACATGTCAAAAGGCCACTGGAACTATATGTTCTAGTTCTAAAACTAGAAATAGAAAGTTCCAGAATCCAGGAAAGAGACTATTGCATTTAACGCAGAGCCAGAATCGATCAACTGCATTCCTGAATATAAAAACAAGTTTTGAGGTAGATTTGTAGTGGAAAAGTCTGTAACTTTGCCTTCTGGGGAGGCTGAGGCAGCAGCCAGAGTAAAGACCTGCCTTGACCATGGCATGGACAACTTAGCTTATGTCCAAATAAAAACCAAAAAGCTAAGATGGTGCTCAGGGGCAGAACGCTTGCCTCGTGTGCCTAAGGTCCTGGGTTCAACAAGAGCTAGCGCTGAGGAGGGAAACTCGTTTATAGCCATGATATTAAATAGTCTGCAGGAGGAGGCCCTCCAGAGTCTCGGGAGTTTGAATATTGGTCCTGGACAGTGGCGCTGTCCCGGAAGTGTTAGGTGGTGCAGCTTTGTTGAAGGAAGTGCACGGCTACAGGAAGCCTGTGAGGAAAGGGGCTCTGTGTCATTTGTAGGTTGCTCTCGGCTTCACGCTTGTGCTTCTCAGCTTTGTCTGCCCTGCCTGCTGTCTGCTGCCATGATGTCCCTGATAGCAGACATCACGACAGACTCCAACGTTCTCTAACTGTGAGTCCAAGTAAACATTTATGAGTTGCCTTGGTCCTGCGATTCTATCACAGTGACAAAAAGAAACCAATACAAATATGAATTGGCTATTGGATTGGGGAGTTCAGCAAGAGATTGAAAGCCTTGGAAGCAAGAGAGATTCCCATACCATGCCACTGTTATTGAACACTGAACAAGGGTTAGAATAAAGGTCATTCAAAAGGCCATGTTTGTACGTCCAACAGAAATGTACACGGGATGCAGGTGCGGTACACACAGGGGATGCAGGCGTGGTATACACTTGTCATCTCTCTGGGAGGAAAGTCAAAGTTCAAGGCCAACCTGGGCTATGTGAGCCCCTGTCTCGAAAAAGAGGGAAAAGCAGTGAGATGGCTCAAGGACGAAATGAAGCTGCCACCAAACCTACAGAGTTTGATCCCGTAGGTTTACATGGTAGGTAGGAGGAGGACTGACTCCCTCCCACCAACTGTCCTCCGACTTCCACACTCACAAATGTGTGGGCACACACGTCTTTAAATAATAAACCAAAAACTAAAAGTGAAAGTATAGTGTGGTGGTTTGAATGAGAATGCTCCTGACCAGCTCTGATGTTAGAATATTTTCCCCAGTTGGTGGAATTGTTTGGGAAGGATTAGGAGGTATAACCTTGTAGAGGAGGTTCATCCCTTGAGTGGTCTTTGGGGTTGCAAAGGTCCACAACATTCCCCCATCAACTCGATCTCCCTCTGCCTTGTGCTTGTGGATCAGATGTAAGCTCTCAGCCAATGCACCATCACCATGCCTGCCTGCCTGCCGCCGAGCTGCCAGCCATGATGGTCATGGACTCACCCTCTGAAGCTGTGAGCTCCCATGCCTGCCTGCTGCCATGCTCCTGGCCCCACTCCCTGCCATGATGGTCATGACCTCATTCTCTGATGCTGTGAGCTCCCGATACACTGCTTCTTTTATAAGTTGCCCTGATCATGGTGCGAGAGAAAGTAACTAAGACAGAGAAGCTAGAAGATCTTCAGATCCACATCTAGGTTTTTCTGGGTTAAGGAAACAGAATGGGTTGGTTTCCGTTTGTCTGTCAGCATGTATGCCCTCTCTGCCCCTCTGGCTTAGTTTTGTAGAAACTCACTAGATAACTAAGGCTGCCTAGAACACTATGTAGTACAGCCTAGTCTGGAATTATATCAGCCTGGCTCCACATCGCAAGGGCTAGAATTATATAAAGTATACTGCACACTTTATATGCCCAGCTGTCAGTGTGTAAAACTGAAAACTTAATTATTTGAATTGTAAAGTTATAATACTGAGGACACTGAAAGCAGTGATGGTAGTCAAGACCTTTTAATCTAATAAATTCTAATAATTCTAAACCTTTTGAGACAGTGCTTCACTATGAAGCTCTAGCTGGAACTCTGCAGTGTAGACTCAGAGATCCACCTGCCTCTGCCTCTGCCTCTGCCTCTGCCTCTGCCTCCTGAGTGCTGGAATTAAAGGCCTGTAACACTAGGCTCAGGGATCTGATTTGGGGTTGGAGGGTCTCTCTGTAGCCCAGGCTGGCCTACAATTCACTGTAGAGTCCAGACTGCTCCTGAACTTGCAGCAATAGTCCTGTCTCAGCCTTCCAGCTACTATGACTGTAGATATAAGCCACATTACTGGGTTTTATGTTTTTAAAGCATTATGAGTGTATATGGGTATGCGCTTTGTCTCTACAGAGGACATGGGTGTTGGAGTCCTCCTGATCTGGAATTATAGGTGATTTCAAGCTGGCCATCAAACTCCTCTGTGAGTGTGAGTGTGAGCGGTGAGTGCTCTGAACTGCTGGGCTATCTCTCTGGTCTCTAGTTCTACGGGTTTTTTGTTTGTTTGCTTGTTTGTTTTTTTATTTATTTATTATTTATATGAATACACTGTAGTTGTCTACAGATGCACCAGAAGAGGGCATCAGATCTCATTACAGATGGTTGTGAGCCACCATGTGGTTGCTGGGAATTGAACTCGCGACCTCTGGAAGACCAGTCAGTGCTCTTAACCGCTGAGCCATCTCTCCAGCCCTAGTTCTACGTTTTAATAGTAAATAAAATGTAGCCCTTCTGGCTTAAGGGTAGGTGCTCTCCTGACACTGGATGTGTCATGGGATGCTCTGTCACAGCCTGCTGGCGATACTGAGTGGTCGCACTGTATAGCCATCTGGTCCATTCAGGGAAGTCTTCACTTATTTTTAATTATTATTACTATGCAGACCAAACAGAAGTCACAGAGATCCAGCTGCCTCTACTTCCCCATGTGCAGAGATTACAGGCAGACCCACTACACCTGGCTAGGAAGAGTGTCTTTGATGTGTGTCTTCACTATCTTCAGAGCATCCATACCTGGGAAAGCAACCAAACACAGGGCTTTTTGTCTGGAGACACACCCGTCTTTCTCTTTAGTTTTCTACTGTGCTCACACTGGACCTAGGCTATTAGAATTCAGTTTCTTCTTTTCTTAGTCTGGGGGTGTATGCAAATTCACTGGACTTTTCTGACCTGGGCTTTTTTTTTTTTTCCTAATATGGAGATTTAGAACTCTCTAAAGTGGTTTGGTAGAAGTGATCATCAATCCCCAATGATGTTCTGATGATTTGACCAATCGCTAGTGGGCAGGAAAGAAAGTCTAGCCAGGGTAGCCCACCAAAAGATAGCAGATAGCGGTTAAGGCATGGCTTTCAGCCAGCAGAGGGGACACCTGTCAGGGCCAGCGTCTCCTGTTGGAGCTTCAGCCAGCCTCGGACATGAGCAGCAAAGGTCTCTGCTAGAGGCCAGAGGCCGACCTGTGCAGAGCTGAGGAACAACCCCACTACCTTGCTGCTAGGAGGTGGTTGCACCAGGGACAGTGATGGCAGCTGAGAGGGTGCTTGGCGCAGTGCTGAAGCTGCAGCCCTCCTGGCTCCCAGCGCTGACCCTGAGAAGCTGTGGTAAGACCTGAAGAAACTCTAACCATAGGCATTCTTGTGGAGACCTGTACAAGGTAGATGGTTTACAACTTGCTTCACTCCCTCGCCAAAGACTTGAAGAAGCTGGCTCTGCTGGGCCCCACCCGAGCCTGGCCCACAGGATTTCCGAGAGAGCCAAGATTGAAAGCACCCCGGGGATACTCTTCAGGGGAATCATAATTTCAGTGCGACAGCACCCAGGAGCCAACTCCATAGCTGAGAGCATCTGCTCACAGAGGGCAGAAAGCAGGAGCACCAGGGTCACTTATATTAGAGGGCTCATAACTGGGAGAGGAGACACCAGCAGCTCCCTCCCCGCAGTGGTACCAGCTTCTCCTCCACATCAGGAGCCTTCTCATGACCACCATGTGCCAGGCCTTCTCATGCTCAGCTGTCCTGTCCCTACCCCACGGCAGCGAACCACAATCTATCACTAAAGAATCCCAGGCAATGCTTGGAAAAGGCCACACCGATGCCTTCTGATATAGGTGGGGGCTCGAGAGGTTCCTCGGGGGAGAGATCGCATGAGTAAGAGCAAAACAGGAATTCAGCCTGGTGGGTGATGAGAAATAACCAGCTCTGAAGGGCCAGAAATCCCACAAGGCCTTTTCAACAGCAAAAAAAACAGGGCTGCCCTCAGAGGCAGCGGGAGGCGCCGGCCGCCCTCTAGTGGTGGCTGGAAAGCGAGAAGGGAGAGCCGGTGCCAGGTCGCTAAATGTTTGCCCAATGGCAAATGGCTGCAAACAGGTTGGAAGTGCCTAAGTGCTTGGAGGAAAGCCAATCTGAACCAAAAACACCAGATCCAAACTGCCGGGACAGAGTAGACATGGGAGCGGCGACAGTGGCGGACCCGGTGCCCGGGCGGAACAGATTTCAAGCATTCCCAAGTTACTGAAAGAGAAGCCTCATATATCCAGTGTGTATGGAAGGTCTGCGAAGGAAGAGGCTTCCTCTTTGAGATTGCTCTTGCAGAGGTCCTGAGTTCAATTCCCAGCAACTCTGTGATGGCTCACAACCATCTGTAATGGGATCCGATGTCCTCTTCTGGTGTGTCTACAGTGTGCTCAGATATGTAAAATAAGTAAATCTTTAAAAAAATAAAAATGAAAAGAAAAAGACAACGAAAATGTCAGCCTCCACTCAAGGAAACAAGAAGTTTAAAAGGGATTAAAGATCTTGGGCATATGCATATATACATACATATATATATATACATACATATACATACATACATACATACATACATACATACATATATACATATATGTGTGTGTATATATATACACTGTGTACAGAAACAAGTCAGGGAAAGTGCAACCTGTGAAAGCAACTGGGGCAGGCTGAAAAGATCTCCCCTGCAGCCACAGCACAGCCACACCCTGTATTACCCAGGCTGTAGGCCACCAGCGGGTATCCTTCCAACCAGATGGGGAAAACACCCTTTGCTCCAGGAAGAGGAGAAAGAGGAGGGGCTGGTCTATGAGGTGATGGGCTGGACAGTGTATTCTGCAGCTTTCAGCTGTGGCAATCTTTCAGCTGTGGCTTTACAAGGCAAATTCATCTAAGGAGGGACAGGAATCCCCAATTCTGTCCTTGAGCCAGCTCTGCAGGAAAGCATGTCTACTCACCTATATGGCATAGAGAGGCATGACCAAGAACTACCTGAGAGACATATCAGTTACAGAAAATTCACTGTCACAGGGAGAAAAGCCTGAAAAACGCAGTTCTGGTGGGAGGGGCAGCAGTCTCAGACAAGGCCGGAATCCCACCAACCCCTCCCACACGAACCCACCCCTGCCAGCAGTGCCAGCAGCAGGAGCAATTTGAATCATACAGTTCACACCAGTCCCAGCACCAGAAGGGTTCTCACCATGACAATGGTCAACATCAGGAAATCCACTGCTTGGGAAACTGCCCTGCTTGTGGCCAAGAAGATAAACCATTAGAAATCTGGCCCAAAGAGAAGCAAGAGTCCTCCTTGCAGTGAAATCTAGAAAACTAGAGTCTTTCTCATGACCCCAACCAGGGTTCTGAGCTCTGCAGTTCTCCAGGGCTGTGACTGCCATGCTCTGAGCTCTGCAGTTCTTCAGGGCTGTGACTGCCATGCTCTGAGCTCTGCAGTTGTCCAGGGCTGTGACTGCCATGCTCTGAGCTCTGCAGTTGTCCAGGGCTGTGACTGCCATGCTCTGAGCTCTGCAGTTGTCCAGGGCTGTGACTGCCATGCTCTGAGCTCTGCAGTTCTCCAGGGCTGTGACTGCCATGCTCTGAGCTCTGCAGTTCTCCAGGGCTGTGACTGCCATCTCACATTGCAAGTGCTCGTTGTTAAATACCTGCTTTGTGGACAGTGGCAGGACTTGTATAAATAAATCTCTGGGTAGCACTGTATGAACCGAGAAATTACTAAAGCGTTATTCAAGGGAGCTTTGCCAAATCCCAGACTAAAGAAAGACTTCTTAGAACCCAGAATCCTAAAGTTTTTGGCAATTTTTGACATATTTGAAGCCTGTTAATTTTCTTGAGAAGGGGTCTTTATTATGTAGCTCTGGTGCTCTTGGAATTCACTGTGTAGACCAGGCTGGCCTCAAACTCACAAGAGATTTATCTGCCAGCCTCTGCCTACTGGGTGCTAAGATTAAAGGCATGAGCCCCTACACCTGGCTTTATCTTGTTTTTACATCTATATGAACTATATTTGTATCCAACACCTTTTCTAAAATTCATTTTAATTTACATCAATTAATTGTACGAAATAATGGGTTTTATGACCTTATATTTGCATATGGTGTGCTTTGAGCACATTCCCTCTATCGCTCACTGTCACTTGTCCCCTCTGTCCCTCCCACTGGTCCCATTCCTATTTGCTTCTAACATTATTTCTGTCTTAGTTATGGTTTCTATTGCTGTGATGAATCACGATGACCAAGGAAACCTGGGGAGGACAGGGGCTATTCAGCTTTTGCTTCCACAGCACTGCTCATCACTGAAGGGAGTCGGGAACAGGAACTCAAACACGGGAGGAACCTGGAGGCAGGAGCTGATGCAGAGGCCATGGAGAAGGGCTGCTTACTGGCTTGTTCCCATGACTTGCTCAGCCTGCTTACCCACAGTGAGCTGGGCCCTCCCCCATCAACAACTCATTAGGAAAATGCCGTGGGGGTTGGGGATTTGGCTCAGTGGCAGAGCGCTTGCCTAGGAAGCGCAAGGCCCTGGGTTCGGTCCCCAGCCCCAAAAAAAAAAAAAAAAAAAGAAAAAAAAAAAAGAAAGAAAATGCCGTAGAGCTGGATCTACCGAGGCGTGAGAGCTGGATCTACCGAGGCGTGAGCTGGATCTCACGGAGCGTAGAGCTGGATCTAAACTGGATCTACCGAGGCGTAGAGCTGGATCTACCGAGACGTTTTCTCAATTGGGCTTCTTCCTTTCAGATGACTCTGGCTCGTGTCCGTCTAGCTGACATAAAACTATCCAAGACAATAACTTCTTTTAAAGAAAAAATGGATTCTGCCTATGAGATGCATGTATCTTTCTGGCTTCTTCTGTCAAACACTGTGATGGTGTCACCCATTCCCCTGCATCATTTGTTCCCTGTGTTTATATACCGGATTTCTTGATTAGTGTGAGTATGGAAAAACAATAACAAACAGGAAATGCATAGAAAACCTTGTAAAAACGAGCCAGGCACGGTAGCACACACATGCGACCTCACTGTTTGACATGTAGACTCCGTACGACTACACGGTGAATGGAAGGCCTGAGTCGGTTATGTAGTTGTCTCTCAAGGGAAAAAACAAAAAAGGAGTTCTCCAAAGTCGTCCTCTTTTCCCGTAGTGATGCTGTGTCTCTCTGCTGGGTCTGCTAAAGGCTCTCCTGCAAGTCCTAGCAAACAGTCTTCCTTTTTCTCACTTGACTACTTTTCCACTTTCCAGAGATATTTATCTACGGCCTCTTGTCTTGCCATGGCCCAGCAAGCCAGGAAGGCCAGGGGGTAAAGAGAATTCTCTGGAGTTCAAGGACAGCCTAGGCACATAGGTGCATGTACACACACACGCGCGCGCGCGCGCACACACACACACACACACACACAGAGAGAGAGAGAGAGAGAGAGAGAGAGAGAGAGAGAGAGAGAGAGAGAGACTCTAGAACAGCCATTTCTCTTTGAGGAGTTTCTTTGTTGTGCACCTGTATGGAAGTTTTGCATATTTCTGCTCCACAAAATATGGTCATTGCCTTTGAAGCCACCTTTTCCAAGGCATTTACTGCTCTAAAGAGTCTTGGCCAGGCATCACAATATACCCCTTTAGTCCCAGCCTCAGGAGACAGCATTGGCAAAGCTCTTTTGAGCTCAAGTGCAGTCAGGGCTACATGGTAAGACGCTGTCTCCAAAAGCAAAAAGCCCGAGAGCCTGTGTAGCGATGCCACCTTCTAAGTGCTCTGGTCACAAAAGCAGAATCTAGGACCCAGCACATTGGAGAGCTGTAAGACATCAGAGGCTCTGTTCTAGAAATAAAAGATGTCAAGTTGCTTTAGCCCAGTTTCCTGTCCCAGTTCTTTGTCTTGGAGTGTTTGGGAGACATAATCTCACTATTTAACTTTAGCTGGCATCAAGCCTCCCATCCCAGCCTCCAAGCATTCAAGTACAGGTTTGTACCACACCTGGCCCCTTTCTCTACTCTCTACAAGGCCCAGAAAATTCCAATCCCGAAACCGAATCTGGATGTTCTTAAATTGCCAGCATTGCTCTTTGACATTCTGTGGGATTTCCACCCCCCACCTCCTTCAGAGATCTTTTCCTTTGTGGTTGCTAATATTTTGTGGCCTGAAAATCATCTTCCCTGCCTGATGTGTCAGCTGTGGTGGTTTCTGTGAGGAAGGCCCCCAAAGGCTCATGTATTTGAATGCTTGCCCTCTAGATGGGGAACTATTTGAGGGAAGGGTTATGAGGTGTGGGCTTGTTGGAGGAGGTGTGTCACTGGAGGAGAGCTTTGAGGTTTCAGAAAGCGGATGCCAGGCCCAGTCTCTCCTGTTGCCTCCAGCTTTTGGATAAGGATGTTACGCTCTTAGCTACTGCCCCAGCGTACCATGCCTGTCTACTGCCATAGAAGTCCAAGCCATGACAGTCATAGAATTACCCTCTATGGGGCAAATAGGAACATCTCCCATAGACTCATGTATTTGAATTCTTGGTCATTACTGAGTTGTACTACTTAACAGGGATTAAAAAGTATGGCCTTGTTGGAGGAAGTGTGTCCCTGGTGGTGGGTCTTGGGTTTTAAATGCTCAAGCCAGGCCCAGGGTCTCCCTGCTGCCTGTAGAGCCAGATACAGAACTCTCAGCTGCTATCCAGTACCATATCTGTCTGAAAGTCACCATGCTGCCCACCATGCTAACATGGACTGGACCTCTGAACTGTAAGCCAGCCCCAATTAAATGTTTTCCTTTATAAGAGTTGCCATGGTCATGGTGTCTCTTCACAGCAATAGGACACCAAGACATCCTCTAAAACTATAAGCAAGCCCCTGGTTAATGTTTTCTTTCATAAGTTGCTTTGGTCACCAGGCAGTGGTGGTGCACACTTTTACTCCTAGTACCCAGGAGACAAAGGCAGTTTGTGAGCTTGGGGTCAGCTTGGTCTACAAAGTGAGTTCCAGGACAGCTGACGTTACATACAGAAATCCTGTCTCAAAAAACAAAACAAAAAACAAGTTGCCTTGGCCATGGTGTCGCTCCACAGCTGTTATTAGAGTTCTCTAGAGAAACAGGACATAGCGAATGAATCTCTCTGTAGAGAGAAAGGGAATTTATTAGAGTGGCTTACAGCCCGTGATCCAACAATGGTTGTCCACCAACACAAAGGTCCAAGACTTCAGTAGTTGTTCAATCTATGAGGGTAGATGCCTCATCTGGTCTTCAGTATAGGCCGGAATATCAGGAAGCAGCCTTTAATGCTAGTGAAGAGACTTGCTAGGGAAACGATGAGAAAGCAAGCAAGCAGAGAGACAGACAGACAGACGGCTTACTTCTTCTATGTCCCTTATCTAGGCTGCCAGGAGAAGGCGTAGTCCAGATTAACGGTGAATCTTCCCAACTCAAAGATCTGCATTAGAAGTGGGTCTTCCCACTTCAAATGATTTGATTCAGAAAAAGGAATCCCTCACAGGTATGCTCAGTCATTTGGTTCTAGTTCATGCCAGATGTAGTCAAGTTGACAACCACAAACACCATCACAACAGCCATTGAAAGGGCACTAGGCAGGACATGCCTGTTGTTCCAACACTAAGAACTGGAGTTCAATCAAGGTCATTTTCAGCGACAGCTGAGCTTGAAGTCAACCTGGACTACAGTGACCCTGCCTTACAACAGGGACAACTGAAACCAAGAATACTCTCCCCAAGTATTTAGGGACAACATTAAGGAGGGCGAAAGGACACACGTGGTAAGAACACAGCGAGACCCTATCTCAGAAACAAACAAAGCCAATTAAACATTCAACTGTAATGTCATCCTGCTACACCAGTCCTGGGTAAAGGAATGAACGGATCCAAGTCGGCGCACAAGAAGATGCATGCATGTCCATGTTTACTGCGACATAACTCACCACAGACAAGTTGTGGAACTAGTCCAGATGCCTACAGTGGGGGAATGGACAAAGTGGATACCAATGTGTTGTTGCTAAGGCAGAAACGAAGACCTGAGGGACTCTTCTGTGATGCTATTTTTTATGAATAAAGATTAAGAACAAAATTACATCATTTGCAGAAAAAATGGATAAAACTGGAGATTATCATGCTAAACAAAATAAGTCAGTATCAGAAAGACAAATGTCACAGTTCTTTCCAGTGTGCAGAATCTAGGTTGTTTTGGGTTTTGGTTTTTGGTTTTTGAGCAGAGTAAGGTAGTTCATGCCTGTAACCCAACACTCGGAGTGCTGAGGTGGGAAGACTGGAATGGCCAAGTCCAGCCTGGGTTATGTAGCTAGTGCCAGGCTAGTTAGGGCTACACAGCAGGACCCTGACTTGATAAATAAACCAGAGACAATTTAGGGAGAGCTCAGGACCTAGTAGGAAGGAGACAAGGGATGAGACAGGGTTACAGGGTGGGAATATACAAAAGTACACTCTGCTCATGGATGGAAACGGCATAACGAGGCCCACTACCTTGCAAAGTTAATATATGGAAAAGAAAGACTTTCAACACAGGTAATAAAATAAGGGGACACAGGATGAAGAAATTATTCCCTTCTGTATAAAAGAAATATAAAAGCCCATATGCTATTATGACGTGTAAAGGAATAGGACGTTACTGACGGTTGTCTCCTCCATACTGCAACGTTCTCTCCAGGAGGGGTTGGTGCTCATGAGATTCAGGAGGTCAACAAACCTCACAGGTCTGGGGAAAGCCAAAGCTTGCAAGATTCACTGGGGCCGCTTTGCACAGCGACAGCTGCAGAAAACACCTGCTGGGCTGGGCGGGAGGCTGAGCAGCAGCTGCTGGGAGGGGACCCTCTGCTCTGACCTGTCACTGGCAGGAAAACAAGTGGAGCTGGAGATGATCATGCTAAACAGTGTCAGCCAGAAACATAAAAACAGTACCGTGTGCTCCCTGAGATATGCAGGGAACTGCCTGCAAGCTGTGCACTGTTCCAGATGTGTGGGGAGAGCTCCAGATGTGCAGCTCTCGGGAGTCCTGCTGGGGTGGGCTTTGCAGTGATGCAGCTGCTCTTGACTCATTTCTGGTCCTGTAACTAACCCCTCACCCACACTCCTGCAGGAACCCCAATAAAAACTCGATTCGCCAAGTTGGATTTTGACGCCCTCGTTACTTTGGTCGGCCATGGGTTTCCTTCCTGGGGTAAGAGTGTGTGTGTGTGTGTGTGTGTGTGTGTGTGTGTGTGTGTGTGTGTGTGTGTGTGTGTGTGCTGCATTGAATCTCCCTATGAAAAGTGTCTCATAACGAAGGGTAAGAGATAAACTGGGCCAGAGTCAATCGTAGGAGAGATGGCTCAGCAGTTAGGAGAACTGACTGCTCCACCAGAGGTCCTCAGTTCAATTCTTAGCCACCACATGGTGGCTCACAACTACTCTGATGCCCTCTTCTGGCACATAGGTATACATGCAGATAGAGTACTCACACATTAAATAATTGTTTTTTAAAAGAGTCAATTGTAGGAAAAGTGGCATTGACTTTTTATTTTACACTTTTCTGTTTGTTTTTGAGACAAGGTCTCTTACTATGTAAGCCTGGCTTGGAACTTGTGATGTAGGCCAGGCTGACCTCAAACTTGCAACGTTTCTGATGCTTCTGTCCCTGAGTGATGGTACTACAGACATGTGGATACATGCCAACACATTCTATAAACAAGCTCTTGCTTGGCCCTGCTAGCTTTTTTTTTTTTTTTTTTTTCTTTTTTTTTCGGAGCTGGGGACCAAACCCAGGGCCTTACACTTGCTAGGCAAGCGCTCTACCACTGAGCTAAATCCCCAACCCCGGCCCTGCTAGCTTTGAACTGTCCATGAGACGGACCTCAGCCTACCAAGTCCCAGGATTTAAAAAGACATGGCTCAGTGGTTAAGAGCTCTAACCGTTCTTCCAGAGGTCCTGAGTTCAAATCCCAGCAGCCACATGATGACTCACAACCACCTGTAATAGAATCTTATATCCTCTTCCAGTGTGTCTGAAGACAGCTACAGTGTGCTTATATATAATAAATAAAATTAAAATATTACAAAAATTATAAAAAAAATGGTTACTGCCTCAAACCTGTTTCCACTTTTGTGTCTTTATAAAGATCAAACAGTGTGGAGGCCGCAGAGATGGCTAATGATTGAGAATACTTGGTGCTATTCCAGAGGACGGGGGTTCAGCTGACTGAGGGCTCCCACAGTGGTACTCTCACAACTGCCTGCCTGGTGCATATACATGGTTCTCTCTCTCTCTCTCTCTCTCTCTCTCTCTCTCTCTCACACACACACACACACACACACACACACACACACACACTTAAATCTACTATAGTAAGCCTAACATTTATACACAACAAGATGTACCCAACTGAAGAGTACGGAGACACTGGCTGTTCTGCAGAGGACCTGGCTGCAGTTCGCAGCACCCAGGTCAGGCTGCTTACACGTGCCTGCATCTCCAGTTCCAGGGTATCCATCATACTTAGGGTTTCCAATTCCTGCGAAGAGACACTGTGACCCCAGAAACTCTTATAAGTGAGGCTGGTTTAAGTTTCAATGATTCGGTTCACTGTTATCATGGTGGGAAGCATGGTGTGCAGGCAGATATGGCGCTGAAGAGGTCGCTGAGGGTTCCACATCTGGATCTGCAGGCTGCAGGAACTGAGAGTGCACCATAGGGCCTGGCTTAAGTATTTGAAACCTCAAAGCCCACCCCCAGTGACACACTTCCTCCAACAAGGCCACACCTCCTAATGCCACTTCCCAAACGTTCAAATCTAAGAGTCTACAGGGCCATTGTTGTTTAAACCACGACAGCATCTGCCTCCCTCTTCTGGCCACCAGGAGCACCTGCTCCCACTCAGGTACACACATATACATACAATGGGGAGAGGGACCAGATCAATGAGTTTTAAGAAACACGCGCAGTTAATAAATACTCTTCTGAAATTTAGAACCTTCCTATCATAAGATACCCTCTCTGCCTGGATGGTGATTAGCAGAGTCGGTTTCTGGTTGCCGGTTGGCTGGAAGTTGCCTCCAGCTCCTTGCCACGCTGTTTTCTAAGCTGCAGCTCACAATATCACCGCCCACCGCTTGCCTTGACAGTCAGGGAGTTATTTCTCTGGCTTGGAGGCTTTGGAGGTTTTATAATCTATAGGACCAAGTTTGGCCATAATCTCTTCATATACTTTTCTCCTTCCCGACTTCACCCTTGATTAGGAATTGTATTTCTCTGGGCTGTGCCCTTCATTCTGTTCCTTCAGACTTTCTCTGTGTGCTTCGGTTTACGTCATTTCTTTTTTTTCTTTTTCTTTTTTTTTTTTTTTTCAGAGCTGGGGACCGAACCCAGGGCCTTGCATTTGCTAGGAAAGCGCCCTACCACTGAGCTAAATCCCCAACCCCAGAACCATGCTTTTCAACTCTTGAAGTTCCATTTTATTGTGTGTGTGTGTGTGTGTGTGTGTGTGTGTGTGTGTGTGTGTGTGTGTGTGTAAGACAGGGTCTCAATATGTGGACCAGGCTAACTTCAAACTCAAAGAGATCCAACTGCTCCTGCCCCTTAATGCTAGGATTAGCCCAGTGGTGGTAGTGGTGATACACGCATTAGATCCAAGTAGGAGTAGGGGACAGTAGCAAGCAAATCTCTGACTTTGAGACCAGCTTGGTCTCCAGGACTACCAGGGCTACATTGAAAAACCCTGTCTCCAAAACAACAACAACAACAACAACAACAACAACAACAACAACAGACAGAGAAGACAGAGGAGAGAGACAGAGACTGAGAGAGACCAAGAGGGGAGGAGGAAAGGCGTGTGTCCTACCCCAGCTTCCCATTTCTCATTATTGTGCTTTTCTCCGCCTTATGGTCATGTTTTCTGTCAAATCTGTAAGGATATTTTGGCAGGGTGTTTGTTTATGTGTATGTCTTTCCTGCATGTATGACTGTGGACTAACTTTGTGACTGGTGCCAGAAACCAGAACAGGCACAGTATCGTCTTAGTGGGTACAGAATGACACAGTTCCTGCTCCAGGTACAGGGACAACAGGTGTGGGTCTCCAACAGTGTAGAGAGCCGCTGTGTGCATAAGGCTTGGTAGTATAATAATGTACATGCTCTACATTACTCCTTTAAGGAATGTCCTCCTTGTTAATGTTAATGACTCCATGATAATCAGGCAGCAGGAGTCTAGCAGACAAAGGTGTGGCTAATGTCTTAGCAAAATGGTATATGCCTTAAGGTTGGGGGAAAAAACTCTAAGAACATGAAAATATATTTCTCGATTGTGCAAAAACTAAGGATGTGATATGAATCATGAGGGACTTCACAAATCTAAAGGAACAGAGGCAGCTACACTATGAGCCAGCTTGTTAAAAAGATACAAAGACGGGATGATACAAGTGCAGGCAGATTCCGGAGTTCAAGCCCGGGACAGAGTAAGGTTAGGCCCAGATGTGGTAGAAATGGTCATTTCAGGAGGCGGTCCCACCCTGCTAGCTTAGCAACTGTGCTTAGCAGAGGCATGCAGATTTCTGAATTCTTTTGCAATGTTAAAACAAAATGTGTGCTGGGTATCCGGATGCTCATTCATAGGATAACCAAAAGGGAACCAGAAGTAAATGACTGGATTGATATGTAAAATGAAAGACTGGGCTTAAGATCTGTAGGAGATGAGCTATCCAGAGGAGAGAACTGCTGGGAGAACTGTCTTAAGCAGAACACACACACACACACACACACACACAGAGAGAGAGAGAGAGAGAGAGAGAGAGAGAGAGAGAGAGAGAGAGAGAGAGAACTGCTGTGTGGAGAGCTCCAGAGAAAGCAGATCAGAGAGAAAGGAAGAAGATCAGAGGGAGAGAGGGAGAGAGGGAGAGAGGGGGAGAGAACGCAGAACAGAAAGCTGGAAAGCTCTCTCCAGCACAGCAAAGGCCTCAGGTTGGACCATGATGAGACTTTGAGCCGTTTGTTTCACCATTCCCAGACACGCTCTCCACACCAAGCCTGGCCCTCGCCAAAAGATTGTTAACAGCAGGTGATAGGAGCAGCACCTTGGCCTCTGCAAGAGAGTGCTTTTCATTGCAGAGCCAGTTCTCCAGCCCTGTTGACTAGGTTTTTTTTTTTTTTTTTTTTTTTTTGGTTCTTTTTTTCGGAGCTGGGGACCGAACCCAGGGCCTTGCGCTTCCTAGGTAAGCGCTCTACCCGCTGAGCTAAATCCCCAGCCCCGACTAGGTATTTTTTTTAAGTGCTTGCTCACTAATTTGTTTTCTGTAATATTTCTGAATCAATTTGAAATTGGCTGCTTTTTTTTTTTTTTGCCTCGGTTTTTCTTGTTTCTTATGGCTTTAGTAATTTTTCATCCTGTGACAGACATTGAGGATATCAATTAAGACTTTTTTGTTTCCTCTCTCTTAAAAATCTATTAAAAATTTCAGGGGGTACCTGTTGGGGTCAGAGGGAAATCCAGGGGAGCTGGCTTTCTCCCTCGACCATGCAGGTTCTGGGAACTGAAGTCAGGCTTTCAAGCTCAGTGACAAGCACCTCTCCCCACTGGGCCATCTGTGAAGCTTGTCTGTCTTTGCATAAGGTCTAAACTGACCCAAAATTTACTAGTCAGTCCAGGCTGAACTAGCAATCCTCCTGACCCAATTTACCATGTGCTGGGATTATAGGCCACCAATGGGTCCGAGGGTGTCCAAATTTTAGGGTACTCTTTTTTTTTTTAAAGATTTATTTAATATATATACATATATATTAAACATATATATATGTTTGAGTACACTGTAGCTGTCTTCAGACACACTAGAAGAGGGCATCTAATCTCACTACAGATGGTTGTGAGCCTGTCTTAGCTTTTCACCTGTGTCCACTTCAGTTAAACACTCCTTCCCGTGTTTGCCCAAGCAAAACACCAACTGACTTTCCAAAGAGCCCTTAAGTTTCCACTTCAACGCTCTCTCCTCTCTATGACTCTAATCCCCAAATTCCAATGATAAGCACCCCAAACTCCAACCTTCTCAGCAAACCTGCCATGCTCTTGGGTCTCTCCTTCCTATGCCAGAATCCAGGCACTGCTCTCCCCACCACATTCCTATGCCAGAATCCAGGCACTGCTCTCCCCACCACACTGCCTAAAGTCAATGCCCCAGTGCTGTGTTTCAGTTTAGTTTCCTTTGTTCTGTGTGTGTGCACACACATAAACATGCATGTGCACCCACTCACATGTTCATACGTGTACACTCACTCACACATGCTAGAGAACTAAGTCAGGTAAGTATCTTCCTCAATATTTCTGCACTCAGGTTTCTTGCTTGTTTGTTTGTCTGTTTGTTTAGCACAGGGTCTCTCCCTAACTCTGAAGCTTGCCAATTTGGCTGAACTGGCTGACCAAAATAAGGCGTGGTGAATTCTTTGTCTCTGCCTGCTCAGCTCTGGGATTGGAGGCGCCTACCACGACACCACTCTTTCTTTAGGAGAGTACTACAGATCACACTCAGGTCTCGACAGCCAGAGAACTAGAGCGGGGACCAGCTATCGATCGAAGTTTAAGGTGGAAGACCACACCAACTTTTAAAATTAAGGTCTCACTGTGCAGCCCTGGCTGAACTTTCTGTGCAGACCAAGCTGGCCTGGGGTTCAGAGATTCACCTGCCTCCGCCTCCCAGGTGCTACGACTACAGGTGTGCACCATCATGCCCAGCCGTGTATCCGTTTAAAGGTACTTTTCAGGTATATCTGGGTGAGGCTGGAGAGGGGGCTCAGAAGTTATAAACACTTGCTGTTCTTCCGGAAGACCTGAGTTCCCAGCACCCTGGTTGGTTAACTGGCAACTACCTATAACGCCATCTCTGAGAGCTCCTGTGCCTCTGGCCTCTGCAGGCATCTGCACACACAGATACACATACATATAAAAATAAGACCAGGGCTAGAGGATGGCTCTACCGTTAAGAGCATTTACTGCTCTTGTGGAGAACCTGCATTTGGTCTCTAGCACCCGGAACTGCCTCAAGTGCCACTCCAGGGGATCGAAAGGTTCCATGAACACCTGCACTCACACGTGCATATACTCACACATATTTACACACATAATCAATCAATCAAATCTCAAAAATTACAATCTTAAAAAAAAAAGATGTATCTAGGTGATGAGATTTATATTTCTTTGTGGCTAAAAGTAGAACCTAACCGGTCATGGTGGCTCATGGCAGTAAGAATGTTTGAGGCAGAGGCAGGAGGATCATTTCAAATTAGAGAACAGCATAATCTACAGAGTGACTATCTCAACCCTCCTCCCCTAAATAAGTTACTTATGCAAACAAAAAAGTATGGATGTTTTTAATGCAAAATCTGGATATTCCTGGTGGTGGTAATTTATCTTCATGGTTATATCCTGATGCTGGCAAAGTATTTCAGCTTGTCTGAGAGGTGTCCCTGTCTTGTCCAGGTTGAACCAGAAGAATGTGGTTCAGCAACGATGTTTCATGCATTTATATTCTGGGTTTTTGTTTTGCTTTGTTTGGTTTGAAACATGGTCTTGCTAGCTATTTAGCTCATACTAGCCTGGAACTTACTATACAGGCTGCCTTTGAACTCTCAGTAGTAGTCCTCTGTTGTTGTAAAAATATAAAAAATAAAAAAGTATTGGTGTCTTTTACCTGCTAGGTCTGCACCACGGTGTCCCAAGATATCTGCTAGATATCTTGGTGGAAACACATCCCAGCCACACACTTTCCTACACTCAAACCCTCACATAAAAGAACACACAACACAATAATCTTTGACCCAATTGGTAAGATATAATTGCCCACTCAAACATACAATGTCCAGTACCATCCATCCCTTAGGAACATTGATAACAACCTGTAAATACACAGAGCAGAATCTTAACATCACCTGCCATGGCTTCTCACCCTCTCCTCTGTCTCCTCCTTTCTCCTCTAGTCTCTTCCTCTTCCTTCAAACTTCTCTCCCCCGCCCCCATCCTTCCTTCTCCTCCAATGACAGGCCTCCTTCTATCCTGTACCTGCCCCTCACCTGTACTTGACAAATTCAATGGGGAGGTGGTTCTGGTGAAGTCACCAGAGTTCTGAGTATGTGACTAGGCAGCTGTCCTCGGGGCAGTGGAATTAGCATCAAAATACAGATAACTTCAGGGCTAACCACAACAGACCTCCTGCCTCTGCCTCCCACTTGCTGGGATTATACCAGTGCATAGTACATCACAACGTGTAGCTTTTAAAGCCACAGCAATTTGAAAGATGCCTACAAGGCTGCAGTTGTGGTCAGTGTTGAAGTAGTTAATCTTCCTTGTGTAAGAACAAAGCAAAAATATAAAACACATGTTACTTAAAATTCAGCTTAGCTTTATGGTGATTCAGAATTTGTTTAATTAGTATTTAGAACTGAACATTGTTTATAGCTATTGGTATTTCAATAGATGCTCAAATGTTTCGAACATTTAAAGTTTAATAAGCCTCAGTTCTTTGAAGGAAAACACTGAGGTAATTAAATTTTCAATTACTTGTTTTTTTTAGGGATCCATGCAATTAATAAAAGCTAAGGCATTTAAGGCTCATTTTAAAAGTTAGTCAATGCTTCATCAATTAGCCGAACACATACTGGGTAATTTTTAATACAAGAGGCTCACCTTAGGCAAAGCAGAAACCTCTTTATAAAGTACATGAGGAAAAAAAAGTGCACAGCCTTCACCAAAGAGCCCCTTCCGATCAGCTGAGACTGGGTGAGAAACAGGAAAACTGGCTTTGGGCCCCACTTATCTGCAGTGTACAAAAGAGCGTGTGGCTCAGGCTTTCCAAAAAACCATCCCAGACATTAATCCAGTCAGTATTTGCTTCTAATTATGTTCACATTTAAAACACTGATGCTACTGCTCCTTACAACCTGCCTGGTCTCGGCATTTCAGAGGTTCTTGTATTTGAGTTGAACTTTTAAACAAACAAAAGCCACAGAGGTATACAAATTGGATATAACCTTATTTCTGTTACTTTTGTTTCTTTCCACAAGGTCTCACTCTGGTATCTCAGGCTGGCGTGGACCCTGACCTCTACCCTCTGACCTCTGCCTCCTAAGACCACAAGCACCCGCTACCATGCCCAGTTTATGCTGTGCTGAGGATGGAACTGAGGGTTTCCTGCATGCTATGGAGATGCTCTACCAATTGATCTATATCCCTAGCCCTTGGATATAGTCTTATTTTAATTAAACACTAAATTTTAAAATACTAGAAGAGAAAATCTGCCACCCAAAGTCACCAAGAGCATCAGTGTTTCATAGATTCTTTTTTTTTTTTTTTTTAATATTTATTATGTATACATCATACAGCTTTCTGCCTGCATATATACCTGCAAGCCAGGAGAGGGCATCAGACCTCATCACAGATGGTTGTGAGCCACCATGTGATTGCTGGGATTTGAACTCAGGACCTCTGGAAGAGCAGTCGGTGCTCTTAACCACTGAGCCATCTCTCCAGCCCTGTTTCATAGATTCTTGAGACACAAATCTGTATTCATCAGGGTTCTCCAGAGAGAAAAATCTGTAAGATACACCATATATATGCGAGTATGTATGAGCCTACACACACACACACACACACACACACACACACACACACACACACACACAGTGGGGTGGAAGGTGAGGCATCCTTTGGAGTCCTGGGGTGTCTGGGTGTCAGATGGCAGACTATGCATTTCCAATGTCTTACATAAAATGTAACAGTGTTTACACATAATCTTTACATACCTCCCACACCTAGAGTCATTTCTAGGTTATTTATCCATTATAAATTCTTCCTAAAGGAGGAAGCAAAGGCGTGAAGCACAGGAAGAGAGAAGAGAAAATTATCTTAAAGTATGTTACACTGTTTTTCAGGACTAAGGGCATGAATTCCTTCAATCCAAGTAACCAGTGGTAAATCTGAGACCACACTGGGCCACACCAGACACATGGAAACATTCTGGAAATCTTAATATAGTATCTTAATTAAACGATTACAATTCCCGTGGACAGCCGGTGCTCTTTGTAATGAATTCACCAGTCACCTCCTCCTCTCTACCCTTTCCCTTCCTCGGGACCACAGATCAACACAGTCCCATTGCATGTAACCCTGTGCATAGCTACACATCGCTTTGGCGCCATCTAGGGCCCAAAACAAAACAAACAAACAAAAAAGACTTGGATCTTTGACTTTGAAGCTTCAGAGAACTTGGGGTTTAGGGGTTTTTTTGTTTTGTTTTGTTTTGTTTTGTTTTTGTTTTTTTGTTTTGTTTTTGAGAGTATGTTACATATGGACAACAGATAATAAATTAATTACAGTTAGACAGCTTTTAATGTACAGACTCTAGGGGTTTGGAGATCTGTCTGATCAGAAAGAATGTGTCTGCTGCTGAGGGAGACAAAGTAGAGAGTGACAAGAAAAAACTCTGGGACAGTTTTCTGTCTCACTATAGTGTTCCATAGGTCTGGTCATAGGTCTGGGTTTGTTTTTTCCAAGTATAATGGAAATCCACTAAAAGAATCCCAGCCAAAGAGTAACGACCTACAATGAAGAGTGGAGAGAGGCAACCTCAACTGGACAGATAAAAGACTACTGAGGTGTGGCAGGCAAGGGCTCAGCGGGCATCAGGATGAGGGCAGTAACGTGAGCTATTAAAGTTATAGACTTAGAATAAAGACCATTTGTTGATGTTTTCCTTCTGCAAGGAGCTGTGGGAGACCGGGAGTTCTCGTTTAGATATTGTTGCACTACCTCAGAGTCAGAGAGGTGGGAAAGGGATAGGTGATGACAAAAGAGGTTGAAAGTAGGAACTGAGCCATCAGCGACCATTACATTCTCCATACAGCACCTTCCTGAAACAAGGGTCCCATACCAAGCAGAGTGGGCTAGAAGTAGTTTGGAGTTTTCCTATATATGGATGGAAATGAAAGCACGGAGATATGTAAATCCATTTAGGCCCGTGCTGTATTTATAAGCTTGGTGTGTATTTATGAAGCCAGTTTCACAAGTCCATCCTAGTTTGTTTCAGTAAGTCCAACTGGAGCCCAAGGGTCCACTTTCATTATGAGGCAGTGCTTCTGATTCTCATGCAGGTGGTTCCGGCTCAGAGCGGAGAGGGGCTTAAACAACGGCCAGAGTGAGGAAGTAGCAATTTCCAGGCTAGCCTGCTTCCTCTGGAACGTGCAGGGGTTAGAAGGTAGAGAGGATGCCTAAGGGGAGGTTGTGTATTTTGGGTGTGTGGCATTATTGGCACTTCAAAGAGTAGTAGAAGAACTGGAGAGATGGTTTGGCAGTTTGGAAACACTGGCTGCTCTTCCAGAGGTGTCTAGGCTCAGTTTCCAGCACATGTATTGCAGCTTACAAACCAGTAACTCCAGACCCTGGGACTCCAATGCACTCTTCCGGCACTGAATACGGGTGGTGCACAGACATACACACAGATAAAACACTCATACGCACAAAATAATTTGTTTTTTTTTTTAAGGTAAAAGACACGAGGGTAGTGATTCTTATCTACCCACTGTAGTCGTCCGTCACCTGTGGAGCTTTAAAAAAAAATCAATAGAAAGGACCCATCCTGGATCCTTGAGTAGACGCCAGATGTCCGTATTTCCTTGGCTTTAATTTTATTCATCTTTCCCCGCCACCCCCTCCCTCCCAGTACCCACAGTATTGTTTTGCTGCTCGGTGCCTGCAATACGGTAAGCTTTCGATTCATGTTCACTGTTGTGGAAATATTGCTGGCAGTAGCAGACGACCCACACCGCAGGACACCATGGGATGTATTGTAAATTCACGAAACCCTCGTTTGAAAAGGATCACAGTCAATTCTTTTACTTCAAACGGATACCCTGAAGGAGAAGGGCCGGCGTAAGGCCGATGAGCTCTAGACTTGGTAATGGCAACTGAGAACCTAAATCTAGAATTCTACCTCCAGGCCAATGCTTTGTTCGTTTGTTTCACTATGTATCCTTTCTAGCTGGCCTGGCACTTGCTATGTACACCAGGCTGATTTCGAACTCACAGAGGCCAGCCTGTTTCTACCCCGGATGCTGACCCTTAACTCAAAAAACCTCATTTTGCACACTTCAAACTCACATCAACAAGCAGCCTAACCTGACCCTCAAAATCCGATTTCCTTATGTCACAAACCGACCGTGCAGCTCTAATTCAAAAAGTTCAAAGTCATTCCCAAATCGTCCACGGTTCTCCCCTTAATGTATCCTGCTTAATGATCACCACTTCAAAGCCAGCCTCCCCAAGGAAACCTAGAGCTACTGCGCTTGCGCCACTTCAGCGGCCGCCTCTGTCGCCATAGCAACTAGAGACTCGCGAATCTGCCTGTTGTAACAAGAGTTCCTGGTACAACCCTGGGTTTTGCTTGTTTGGGGTAGCTTTCCTTACCGCCTCCCGCGCCTGGTGCGTGAGTTTGAGAGTCTGGTAAGAAAGCTCCATTAGACAATGAGTCAGGGACCACGAAGAGAGAAGAGTAGCGGGCCACTAGCTGACTTGTGTCTGCTGGAAACCGGACGCTTAACCAGCCCGCCCCCGTCGGGATTGGCCAGGGCCCAGACGTCCCAACCAATCACCGGCCACAGACGGATTCTTCAACGAGTCAATCAAGGTTAGACTAAGCGTTTGATCCAGAGCGTCTGCGTGATCCCAGTCAATCTAAAGGCGGAGAGGGTATGATTAGTAGAACCGTTGCAGGTGGGCTTTGCGAGTGTTGGGGTTCTCCTAGTTCATACTGTACTTGACCTTGGGTCTGGGCAGCTGTTGAGGGGGTTGGCTACGCGTAAAGGTTTGGGAATTATCCGCAGGTTTTCTTCGAAATCGTGCCCCAGCCTGAAAGGCTACCAACACTGTGACTGTCAGGGACTTTAGGAACATGAGTCTTGCACCAGGTTCCCTCTTTCATCTGCCTTTGCTTCAGACCAATTTCCGCTAAGAGTGATAGAATTTCCTCTCCTGTTTTCTTATAAACTCATTTATGACTTAAGTGTTTCCCCCCTTTTTAAAAAGGTGTGTGTTTGTAGATGGGGCGGGGGGGTGGAGGGGGAGGCTGCCCACACAGGTCAGAAGAGGGCATGTTCCCCTGGAGCTGGAGTTGCAGGCAGTTGTGAGTTGCTATGTGAGTGAGTGCAGGGCCCTCTGGCAGAGCAAGAAGCACTCTTGGCCACACTGTCATCTTTCCAGCCCCGCTTGTTTCTTGCTTCCAACTTTCTGAGGCAGGATCTCGTCGTGCAGTACAGGCTGACCCGGCACCCGCTATTTGAACTAGACTGACCTCTCTAACTTGCTGTGATGCCCCTGCCTCTGCCTGCATAGTCCTGAGATCTGCAGGTGTGAGCCACTGTACTGTTAATCTTTTCCCCTTTGCCTTTCTGTGCCAGAACTTTAGTGTCCCATCATTTTAGTGTCTGCCTTCTTCATCCACTCTCTGGTCCAGATATAAAATACTTAAGTGTTCTCCATCTTAAAAAAAAAAAAAAAGTATAATCTTCTAACTGTTGTACTGAGTTACCTCTCAGTCACTGGGAACATTCTGGAAGGACTAGTCTTAATTTCTTCACTTCCCATTGGCTTCTCATCACGTACTACCCCTGTTCTTTTGAAGTACACATGAACTTCAATAACATTGTTTTACACTCTATCTTTTTGGGGGGTGGGGAGAAACAGGGTCTCACATGTGGCAATCCTTCTGTCTCAGCCTTCTGGGTGCTGGTATTACAGGCATGAGCAACCTCACCCAGCCTTCTGATTCAAACTTGTCACTGTTTAAGACTGTTGACCACTACGTAAGAAGTACTAACCTCTATAACTCATTAAGCATCTATAGCACACAGGTTCTATGCCATTTAGAGTCTGTCTTAGTCAGGGTTTCTATTCCTGCACAAACATCATGACCAAGAAGCAAGTTGGGGAGGAAAGGGTTTATTCAGCTTACACTTCCACATCGCTGTTCATCACCAAAGGAAGTCAGGACTGGAACTCAAGCAGGGCAGGAAGCAGGAGCTGACGCAGAGGCCATAGAAGGATGTTTCTTACTGGCTTGCTTCCCCTGGCTTGCTCAACTTGCCTTCTTATAGAACCCAAGACCACCAGTCCAGGGATGGCATCACCCACAATGGGCTGGGTCCTCCCCCCACCCCACCTCCAACACTAGTTGAGAAAATGCCTTACAGCTGGGTCTCACGAAGGCATTTCCACAGCTGAGGCTCCTTTTCTGTGATAACTTCAGCTTGTGTCAAGTTGACACGTAAAACCAGCCAGTACAGGGTCCTACCTCATTTTCTTATGCTGCATTTTGTTGCCCTGTGAAGAGACTATTATTTTTCAATATGTGAGTGTGTATGTATATGCCTGTGAGTGACTATGACGCCTGCAGCGGGAGTCCCCTGAAGGCCGAGTTACAGGTGATTGTGGGCTGTTGCTGTGGGGGCTGGAACCACTCCGGTCCGCTGCAGAGCAGGATGCGCTCTTAACCACTGAGCCATCTCTTCGGCCCTGAGTTAGAGTCCGAGGACCTTCTATGTGCGACGCTGTTTTAGACAAACAACAAAACAGTTGTCAGTGTAAACGAAATGACTTTTATTGGGAAAGGGTGCCATCTAGGACTTTGGTGTGTAGAAAGAAGCCAGTGCCTAACTTAAAGTGTCAAAGGACAGGCTGGTTCTCCTCTTAGGAGCTCAGGGGACTGGCGGCTAAAGAGGACAGCGATGTTCATTTCCCATTCAAAACCTCCTAGGGCCCACATCGCATTCTTAAATCTCTGCGTTCTGTAAACAGAACAACAAAGCTGTAACCGTACATCTGGATACAGCGTGTCTCATCCTTCTTTCAAGCACTGTTCAGAAGAAAGGACTCTCTCAAAACAGTATTGTCTGTCGGTAAGTCCGGTGGTCACCCAAGTGCTCCAGTGGGGAACTACAAGACCAATGTTGTTTTCAGGTCTGTCTTAGTTAGGGTCCTATTGCTGTGAACAGACACCATGACCAAGGCAACTCTTATAAAGGACAACATTTAATTGGGGCTGGCTTACAGGTTCAGAGGTTCAGTCCATTATCATCAAGGTGGGAGCACGGCAGCATCCAGGCAGGCATGGTGCAGGAGGAGCTGAGTTCTACATCCTCACCCAAAGGAAGCCAGGAACAGGCTGAGCATCCCCATGCAGCTAGGAGGAGGGCCTCCAAGCCCACCCCCACAGTGACACACTTCCTCCAACAAGGTCACACCTAATAGTGCCAAACATACGCAAACCGTCACAAGGTCTTTGAACAGACACGTAGTCTTCAGCCCGTGGGAAAAGGAGTAGCTTAACTTTCAAGTCACAAAGGCTCTAGTGGCATAGCCAGGTTCCATACCACCTTACCTTAAGGATCCGAGAAAGTAAAAAGAAAGCTATTGGGGTTTGCCATTCCAGAAACCATTAATGAGCTGAGTGTGGTGGTCCATGCTTAAAGTCCTAACATTCAGGAGGCCGAAGCAGGAGGTTCTCCATGGGTTCAAATCCAGCCCAGATAAGGAGGGTCAAGGGAGGAGAAAACAGAGGGTGAGGGAAGGAGAGGCAAAACGTAAGTCTCAGGAGGTGGGTGTGGTTCCACGTGACGTCAGTCCTAATACCGGGTAGTGTTGAGTACTTGAGGCAGGGCCTTTGAGTCTGAGACCAGCTTGTGTGACATTTTGAGTTTTGGGCCTTTCCAGACTACACAATAAGTAGTTTAGAAAGAAATTGAAGGGCTGGAGAGATAGCTCAGCGGTTAAGAGCACTGAATGCTCTTCCAGAGGTCCTGAGTTCGAATCCCAGCAACCACATGGTGGTGCACAACCATCTGTAATGGGATCTGATGCCCTTTTCTGGTGTGTCTGAAGAACAGCTACAGTGTACTTAATAAATAAATAAATCTAAAAAAAAAGAAGTTGAAAAGGAATAAAAACAACTGAAGAGAACTCTGAAGGGGCAAATGCCAAAGGACGGAGATCAGGAAGGAGGTTAGGAAACAGGCCCTGGTTGTTCTACAGTAAGATCTTACCAGCCCTTCTCTGCACATCCTTTTGTGGTGTCCTAGAGCACCTAGACCCCCACCTCACCCCTTATGGAATGAACAGCATATCAGTCTTATCTCAGTCCATGCTAAAGTGTATTTTAACTACATATATTTACTGTATTTTAGCTAGGGCCTGCTTTGGAAAAAGCAGCAGAGGCAGAAGAGTGATTCGTATCCTTTCCTGTGGGGAAGTTTTGTTTTAATTTTGTGGTGATCTAGGGCCTCGCACATGCTAGCAGTGAGCTGCCACCTCACTACAGCCTCAGTCCTCAGGACTTTCATGGGGCTCTTTACTATATAATCCAGACATTTTGGCCTTCTCTCTCTCTCTCTCTCTCTCTCTCTCTCTCTCTCTCTCTCTCTCTCTCTCTCTCTCTCTCTCTCTCTCTCTCTGACCCCTGCTTCTCTGTCTTCGGGTCTGCATAACTTTAATACGGTTTGAATTGGCTTATACTTTCTCAGAGGAGAAAACCTACCAGCAGTGTTGAGGCCTGCCCCCTGCCCAGCACAGCTGTAGCCATTTTGTTCCATGCCCACCGGCTATTTCATATGGTTGCTGTAATACTCCTGTGCCATTACATTAGTGTGTACTTCCATTGCCTCAGAAGAATAACTCAGAGCAGGGTCATGCTGACCACACACTCCCTTATGTTCTGTATGTTAATATTGAATTCTTCAACTGTAATCTTCATGTAGGTCCCAACGAATTAAAGGTTGCTATAAACCATTATGTCCAAAATGGCTTGAGTCAGGGCCAACCATGGGGCAGCAATTCTAGCACCTGCGTATGAGCTCATTGTGGTCTTTGCAGTTTTAGCCTTTATAAGCTGACATAGAAAATTATTTGGGGTCATAGCCTCAGCCCCGAATTCTGAGCTACAGCTCTTATTGACCAGCCGAAGGTGTGCATTCAATAATCCATCCCTAGCTGAATGGGATTGGTGTCCGTGTGGTTTGCGGGGCAACTTCTGAACCCCAACGAGTAGGGCTTCGGAAGTCCTGTCTAAAATGATCCAGGGTCAGGGTTGGACCTTGCCTGTCACTGCCCTGTTCTAGGAAGCACTGGTTTTCCTATGTTAAATGTGCAGCTGTTCAAGGATTAAATGGAACCAGGCAAGAGTCCAGTTTCATTAAAGACCGGTTTGGGGCCTGGTGTGCTGGTGCATGTTTTTAATCCCAACTCTTGGAAAGCATAGTCTGGTGGGTCTCTGTGACTCTGCAACCATCCAAGTTGGCCTAGCTAGTTCCAGGCCAGCCAGGGATATATTGCCAGGCTGTTTCAAAAAGCAGCAGCAACCAAGCAAGACACTGACTTAGGATGGGCATGGTGGCACATACCCTTAGTCTTGGCACTCAGGAAACAAGGGTAGGCAGAGCTCCGTGAGTTCAAGGCCGGCCAGGTCTACATAGTAAATTCCAGCTAGCCAGGACTACTACATAGAAAGAACTTGTCTCCAAATTTTTTATATCATCATCATCATCATCATCATCATCATCATCATCATCATCATCATCATCATTATCATCATTAGAATGGTTTATCAGCAAAACAAATAACCCTTGCTATATTAGCTTTAAAACCTGGCCTGGGGATGTAGCTCAGAAGAGTGCTGTCAGGGATAGCATGTACTAGCCCTGGGTTCAATTCCCTCACTGAGAAAAGGCGGGCCAGCTAGCCAGACATATTGACTATCTGCAATCCTAGCACCACTGGAGAGAGCCTAAGGCAGGAGGATCTTGATTTCAGGCCAGCCTTGACTATAAAAGCAGACCTGTGGTGCACACCTCTGATTCCCAATTCTTGAAAGTGCCAGAGGCAAGTGGGATCTGTGAGTTCAAAGCCAGCCTGGTCTTCAGAGTGTGTTACAGGACAGTCGAGGCTACACAGAGAAACCCTGTCTTGAAAACACAAAACCAAATTAAACATACAAACAAAAGAAATGGAAAATAAAAACAGATTTTGTAGAGGGCCGCAATAACATTCGCCACCACTAGATGGCGCTGGCTTCCACTGCGCCCCACGTGGAAGGCCAGGTCAGTCAAGATGGCGCTAGCCTTTACCGCGCAAGCCGGCTCCCTATGGGGAGATTTACTGTGTGCGCATGTGCAAGAGTGCCTTCATGCCAGGTCTTTGCCCATTTCCGGGGCGTACCTGATGAGGTCATGAGTAAACAACCAATCAGGTGTGGGTGCACACAGGGGGATAAATAGGCGCCTGGCGCAAGCGGGCTTCCACCATGAGAGAGGAATAGACAAGAATAAAAGTCACTCATAGTAAGAATTTCTATGTCTCGCGTGCTCCTTGCAAGGGAAGTCGTATGGGACATCTGGTGCCAAAACCCGGGATAAAAACATCGCCGGTGCCACGGGAAGCCTCCATTTCGTGGGAGAAATTCAGAAGTTATGAGTGGGGTAAGACCCTGAGAGACCATGGCTAGCCTTGATCTGCTCCAACTCTTACCACTGCGGATTGCGGGCAGGTGCCGAGGTTGCTCTGGCAACCTCGGGCTTTTTCTATTGACCTTTGAGTTTCTAGCTACCACCAAACGGCTTCAGAGGTCGCGTGGGAACTGCTCAGTTAAAACAACAAAGCGGAGAGTGTTGGAACTAAGAAAAGATGGTCAAAAACAGGGGTAGTGAAAAGTTACAACGAGAAAAGGAAGCTGATCGATCTCAAGTAACAGTCCCCTCCAATTGGAGGTAAAATATTGGGGAAAGAATGCCCGGTAGAGAAGGGAGGAGGTAAAAGGAACACAGTATGTTGGCAGAAAAACTTTGTCTTGGTGCTTATAAAGGTGTATTTTTAAGCTCCGGTGGCGGCTCTCGGGGAAGCACAAGGCGTCCGCGCTGACTCGACAGCTTTACAGAGTCATGCTGATCAGATTTGATCGAGGCAGACCGCCTGAAGATTTATTCAGGAGAATCAAATAAAAGGACATCTCAGTGCCCGTGACACAGCCTGATGGAGTTTATGTAATTGGGTTGTGAGTAAAATATTCAGGGCTGTGTTTCACTTCCATACCATTGGCAAATGTCGGTCGTGCCGCTCAGATAATATATCTTAGTATCTTACAGGAATTGGGTCTAAACACGTTGGTGGACTAGTCCAGGAATTGAGACGATCCATCGCCCATATCAACTCCACCCGAATGGATAGTCACCGTGAACACCATCTGGTTTTTTCCCTCTTTGTCTATTGTTTGTCTCTGGTGCACCAGGATGTCTCCATGTCTGTCAGTTTATGTCTGTGATTTTTGTTTCTCGTTGTTTAAATGTTTTATGTTTCATGTTCAAAAAAAAAAAATGGTAAAAACCTTATCTGCGGCCGTATACACCTTGACTTGTTTTTTAACTCGTTAAAAGGGAACAAATGAATAGAAAAAGGTTTCAATCAGGTCTTTAAAGCCCTGTGCCTAGAGCCAGGTGTCTAGATTAGCTGGAGGAGCTGCTTAGAAGCTGGCTAAGCGCCTACACGGGCTGATCTTAACGGTGCTAACAGCTTCTCAGCTTCTTTTGTACAAGAGTTGATAGCTGTTTCTCTTAGAAAAATCCCTGACTGGTTAATTGACTCAACAGGTGACAAGGTGCATCTCTTAAAATCATAGCTAGAAAGGTAAAAATGGTGTTTGGTATATATATTAAGATATGTGTAGCCACTTCAATTTTGTTTCTCATTGGTTTTAAATGTATAAATATGCTCTGCTTGCCTTGGTTGTGGACTATTGGCTTTCAAGTTATTGGATATGGTTAAAAAGGTATAATATTGGTAACAGAAAGTTGGCTTAAAACTATAATTTAGATGAAGTAATTCTAGATACACGTGACATTGGGCCACCCTAGTGAGACAGGTCTAAATTGAGGTAATGTTTTTATAAAATTCTTATGCTAGAAACCAGGCTTCTAAAAGAATTTAGGACATTGTCTCAAAAGGTATTGGAGACCGCGCCATTGTGCGTTCAAATGTAGAATTGATAGTCAAACTTTACAAATAATAGATAGACTTGTGGTGCCTTGGTGACTAGATTGTTGTTGGGGGTTGAGTTTTGCTTTCCATAGGTGTGGCTTGCCCTGAAGTTATCTGTATTCTAATGCTAATTTCCACTGCCCGGAGAACAGCTGCCTAGTCACATACTAAGAGCTCAGGTGACCTTGTGGTGGTGGTCTGCTGTTACAAGGTGAATTTAAGATTGTGATTAAGGATTGCCAGTGTTACATTGACTAACTCAAATTTATTTATAATTGAGGAAAAATCAAACAGGTAGAGATTGTATTGGATAGAGATTGTTACAAGATTTATAAAGGATTGATGAGGTTTTAGAACTTATGAGAACATTACAGCTTGTTTGCTTACTCCAACTGCCATTTCAAGATAGATTTAGAGGATTGTTTTTATACAGTTTGTTTACATCCTGGCGATTGTGAGTTTTTATTTTGTGAGCTTGCTTATAATTTTAGAGAGCCCATAGAGTGATATCATTAAAAGTGGCTAACAGCCTTATATTATATAATTTTGTTACTTCTTCAATGTAAAAGGTTAGAACCTTAAATCTTTCAGTGTATATGAAAAATTTTACTACAAACTTTTGCTCTCAAAATGAGCTTTAATATTTGGGGAGTAGCATGTTACACTACTCCAAAAAAGAATATTTGAAGCTAATGTTAAGCTTCTAAGGATGTTAATTGGCTAAGTACCTCACCTTACCAGAGGACTTAGGTCTTTGTTATGCACATTGGAGATAAAGCTTCAGCTGTTTTAGTACAGAGTTGTGGACTGGAGTCATAGAAGTATTTTAAAAAGAAACCTGGTGAAACATACCTTAGTCCAAACAACAATTTAATTGGTTATTACAAAATACTGATATTTGGCCTATTACTTATACAAATTTCAGACAAAATTGATAATTTTACTCTTTACATGCTTTTGTAGAATATTTATAGGTGGTTCATCTAATGAAAAGGCTACAGATATAATTAGATCACTTGCTTATTCTCTTGAGTTTCTGCTGCTTCAGCACAGATTATTAATTTCCATGCTTTAGCCGCTGTTTTTAAAATGTTAAAAATCAAGCTTTCACTTCATATACTGATAGCCATTGTGTGGTTTGTGGTTTACAATTGATTTCAATCACTTAATGCTTTATTGGAGACAGGTTTTCTACTTGAAATCAGTGAGTGATTCCAGTGTAAATTGTCTGACAACTCACTGTCCTTTCAGTGCTCTGGCTCAGAGAACTAAACAAAACCATAGACCCAGCTCTTTGAAAATGATAATGGAGTTGATAACACACCCTCACGAAAAGAGGAAGACTCCATTTGCTTACTTTCAACGCCCAGCCTCACCCTGCCAACTCAGATTTCTAAATAAGGCTAAATCTGGACCTTGTTTACAGGATTTGACATTTCTAATTAATGCTTATGTTTAGGTAAATAAAGTTTGTGAGGTGCTGGAGAGATGGCTTAGTGGTTAAGAGCACTAAATACTGTTCCTTTATAGGACATTTAAGAACTCAAACTGGATTGCCTAGACTCCTTAACTAGAGAGGACAGATACCAGACAGATTAGGCCTTACATATAAGAAAAATTAGTAAAAAATCTCATTCTTTATATATCCAAAACAATAATGCTGGAAACAATAATTTGGTATACAAGTCAAATTATAAATACAAGTGCTCAGTGTCCTCAATTTAATCCTTGAGGACTTATCTTAATAAACAATATTTTAACAATTTTAATAAATAAATAGGGGGAGATATCCCTGAATGCTAATAATACTCCTTTTATTTCAATTTTAAAAAAATTTGGATGCCAAAGTTTATGGCACCCTACAACTAGGCATACTTCTGCCTAGGTGAAATAGAGAGATCCACATATTGACATGATCCTGTCCAGATATTTTATATGGGGAAGAGGGAATGTTTGTGTTTTTTCTACAGGATGCTACAAGAGTGTGCCAGCTGCCTGGGTGGTTGCTGAGACTTGCTGATCCTGGTTACATGAAGATTCAGCTCTCGTGGTTCGGGTCCCTAGAGTCATTCCTCTGCCCTGAAAGGAAGACGGAAGATCCCCTTCACCTTTTGTCATCACAGAAATCTTGCCGTTGCTGCAGTCAGTGTTACCGCTGCATGTGTTCCCGTCCACTGTGGCCTACGCTCAGACTCTGTACACTGCTGCTTGCTGATTCCAGCTGTTACCCTGTCCCTTCATTTCCCTGGTGACTCTTGCTGCCTTAACTGGTAACTGGTGTTGTCATTTTACAGACTGTAGCTTCACAGAAAGCCACCTGTGTAAAGCTACAATGACTGGAGAACTCTGTCCTGGTCATACAGATCTCAGAAATTGGTTCCATTGTCTGCTGGTTGTTCCAGAGAAAAATGACTGATCCTGAACTGTCCTGGAAAAGACCTTGACACTTTCGCTGCTATTGTAGCAGCCATTACTGCTACAGACATTGTGTCTGCAGTGTCTAAATTATCCTCCCCTATTGTTAGACAAGTACAATGGGTGAACTTTCTAGAGTAGTTACTAACAATTGGAAATTCTAAATTTCATTATAGGAGTGGCTTGACCATGGCCCTTGGTGGCAACAGCTGAGGAGGACCAAATGAGGTGCCCACTACTTATCGGGAGTGGCTCTGTTTGATGCAGCCCTATGCTGTGGATCAGTATTCATACCATGGTTGGTTTGCAAACTCAGATCTCAACTATAATGTGACAAGGCCGTTATTCACTCAAGCACTTGTGGCCATTGTACAAAGGGCCTCCCCTGGAATTTTAGTTATCTTGCTCAGGATTTACTCTGTATCTGAGTTCCCTGCTCCTGCACCCCAGGGACCTGCGGGACCATTGCACTGGGAGGAGAGGGTCTCTCTCTTTAAATTCTGAGTTCTCTGCTCTTGCACCCCATAGATCTGTGGATCATTGCACTGGGATTGAGAGAGACTCAGTGATTTCCTTTGATCAGCCCTTGCACATCGCTGAGGTTTCCCCATTGCACGCGATAGGGTGATCATGATTTGTTATAAAATAATTGATTTGTTATAAAATAAATAAATAGGGGGAGATGTAGAGGGCCGCAATAACATTCGCCACCACTAGATGGCGCTGGCTTCCACTGCGCCCCCCACGTGGAAGGCCAGGTCAGTCAAGATGGGCTTAGCCTTTACGCAAAACCCGGCTCCCTATGGGGAGATTTACTGTGTGCGCATGTGCAAGAGTGCCTTCATGCCAGGTCTTTGCCCATTTCCGGGCGTTTGATGAGGTCATGAGTAAACAACCAATCAGGTGTGGGTGCGTACACGGGGGATAAATAGGCGCGCCTGGCGGCGCAAGCGGGGCTTCCACCATGAGAGAGGAATAGACAAGAATAAAAGTCACTCATAATAAGAATTTCTATGTCTCGCGTGCTCCTTGCCGGCGGGAAGTCGTGCGTGGGACAAGATTTTCCTGCTCTCTGTTTTTTCCAAGTCCTGACTTAGAAGTCCTGACTCAGAAAAATACCTCTTTCCCTCCCCACTTCCCCTCCCCTGCCCCTTTCCTTCTCATAATTTTTCTTTTAAAGACAAAGTCTTACCTTGTAGCTTTGGCTGGCCTGAAACTCACTACGTAGACTAGCCTGGCTTGAATTCATAGACACCCACTTGCCTCTGCCTCCCCGGTGCTGGGATTAGAAGCTAGAGCCACCGCGCTCAACCTTCTGCCTTTTTTTTTTTTTTTTTTTTTTAAATTTAAATCATGTCTGCTTTCCCTAATACTCTGAGTTTCTCTCTGTCTCTAAAACTATCCCCTCAGGGCCATGTGTGTTTATCCATAGTGTTGCTGCCCCCTCCATAGGTTAATTCAAACCATCTCTCTCTCTCTCTCTCTCTCTCTCTCTCTCTCTCTCTCTCTCTCTCTCTCTCTCTCTCTCCTCTGGGCTGCTTGCCTGACCCTAAAGTTTTTCTTTTAACCACTAATAAAATTGTCCTCAGGCTTAAAAAGGCGCATATGTTACTGGAGGGAGTGGATGTGTGGTTATTGGGATCGTTATTCCAGAGAGCACTGAACAACGCCGTTCAAAAAGGGCTGTGACCCGTAGCCTCAGCAGCTGTCCCCTTCACTCAGAAGTGTCCCTGCCATTTGTATGAGTCACTTTAAAGCTTCTTCCCAAACTCAGAAGACTAAAATGTTTCTCTCCTGGCTGACAGATGGGCTCTTCTCCCAAATGAATCAGCCCTGGCTGTAGCGTATGATCTCATAATAGAAATCGGACTGTGAGAGCCGATGGGAGGAAGAACAGCCCTAACCTAAAGTATCCGGCTCTAACGCTCAGAAATGCCCAGGACATAGCTGTCAGTGGGTCTCAGGCGCTGAGCCGGCTCGCCCCGCAGTCTGAGCCTTAGTGTTTGTGCTGTTGACTACTGCGGTGACCCTCCTTGCTCCCTCTCCTCTCCCTACCTCCCTCCTCACATCTGTTTTGACCTCTAGATGGAAGTCCGTGTCTTACACCTTCCCCCCTTTGAAGTGAAAAGAAAAGCATCCATTCATTTAGACAACATTTGTTTCATACTTGTTATAAACCCATGTTTTTGGCGAAGACACTTGGACAGGGTCTGCCTTCATGGAACTTATGTTCTAGTAGGGAACGGATGGCTAGGGTTATTATACCCACAATCCATGAATTCATATGATTTAAGATAGTTAATTTCGTAAAGAAAATAAAGCAGTTTTAAGAAGGAAGATATGCTCACGGAGTGAAAAGGTCAACGAAACTCTGGGCTCGAGGACTGTGGTAGGGAATTAGATTCTCCTTTTTAGAATGAGGTAGGTTTTTTTTCTTCTATTTTCTGTCCCCCAAATCCAAGACTGTGTTTCTCTGTGTAGCTCTGGCTGCCTTGGAACTCACTCTGTAAACCAGACTTGGCCTCTAACCCAGAGATCTGCCTGCCTTTGCCTCCCAAGTGCTGGGATTAAAGGTGTGCACCCCCTACAACCACCACACACACACACACACACACACACACACACACACACACACACACACACACACACTGATGTAGTTTTAAACAAGGGTATGTTGGATGTGATTTCCTGATAGAATATTATTCTGGCTATTGGGAATGGTTTTACTGGAACAATATAGAGAACAAGGAGAGAGTGGGCCTGGTAGCTTATGTCTATAAAACCAAAACTTGGGGGTTGGGGATTTAGCTCAGTGGTAGAGCGCTTGCCTAGCAAGTGCAAGGCCCTGGGTTCGGTCCCCAGCTCCAAAAAATAGAAAAGAAAAGAAAAGAAAAAAAAAACAAAAAACAAAAACCAAAACTTGGGAGACAGAGGCAGGAAAATAGTCTGTCTTGAGCCCAGCTTGGGCTACACAGTATTTGGGCTCCACCGAAACAACGGAGGGGTGGTAGGAGAGACTGGAGAGATCGCCCAAAAGTTAAGAGTGTTACAGCTCTTGCAGAACATCCTGGCTCAGTCCCCAACTCCCATATGTTGGTTCACAACCACCTGTAACTCCGACTCCAAGTCACCTGACATCCTCCTCTGGGCTTCTGCATGCACTTGCTGGGCATCGAGTCATAAAGGCACACACTACAAAAAATACATCTAAACAAACAAAAACAAGGCAAGAGGCAGACATGGTGGTGCACATGGTTAGGCTGGTAGTTGGGCTGGAGAGATGGCTCAGTGGGTAAGGAATCATGCTGCACTTACAGAGGATCCCAGTCCAGCCAGTGCTACATATTAAGACTCTGTCTCAAAAAACAAGTTGGGGTTTCTATTGTTTTGCTAAAGCACTAGGACTTTTGCAGTTTAGGGAGGGAAAGCTTTATTTCCTCTCGCAGCTTGTGTGTGTAGTCTATCATCCGGGGAATTCAGGGCAGGAACTCGGGAGAGGCTACGCCTACTGGCTTGATTCTCATGCCTTGACCATCTGCCCAGAATGGGCACCATGCACGACGGTCTGGGTGGCCCCTCAGCATCCCCACCCCAATTCACTAACCATGAAACCGCCCCATGGGCTTGCCCACGGGCAAGTCTCACAAAGACATTGTCTCAATTGTGCTTTCCTCTTAGCAGGCTGCTCCAGTTTGTGTCAAGTTAACAGAAAACCTACCAGGAAAGACACCTGCCATAAACCTGACAACCTGAGTTTGATCCCAACCCAATTGGTGAGTATTAGTTACTTTTCATTAATTAATTAATTAATTTATTAATTATATATGAGTGCACTGTTGCTGTCTTCAGACACACCAGAAGAGGGCATCAGATCCCATAACAGACGGTTGTGAGCCAACATGTAGTTGCTGGGATTTGAACTCCGGACCTCTGGAAGAGCAGTCAGTGCTCTTAACCACTGAGCCATCTCTCCAGCCCATTAGTTACTTTTCTATTCTTGTGGTGAAACACCACGACCAAGGTGACTCATAGAAGGAAGAGTTTATTTGACTTATGGTTCCAGAAAGACAAGAATCACGGCGGGGAAGAATGGAAGCAAGCACTGGCATGGCAGCAGTGGGGGCGCATACACTTGGAGTTTTCGTTCCTACTTGTGTAACTGTTTGGGAAGGATCAGGAGGTGTGGCCTTGTTGGGGGAGGGGCTTTGAGGTTTCAGAAGCTGACACCATTGGAAGTTAGCTCTCTTTGCCTCGAGCTTGTGGATCAGGAAGTAAGATCTCAGCTACTGCTCCAGCTCCACCCCTACTCGCCTGCTACTATGTTCCTGCCCATAGCACTCATTGACTCTCTCTCTGAAACTGTAAGCCCCAAATACACTCTTTTTATAAGTTACCTTGATCATGATGCCTGGTTATAGCAAAAGAAAGTAACTAAGTAAAAAATTGCACACAAATTTGTGTGTGTGTGTGTGTGTTTGTGTGTGTGTGTGAAGCAGAGGCCGAGGGCTCACAGTGAACTGCAAACATGAAGCAAAAAGAGAGAGAAAAATAAGATGAGTCTTTAAACTCTCAAATCCGGCCCCATGACGTACTTCCTCCACACCTCCTAAGCCTGTGGTGACCAAGTATTCAAATATCATAGGTAATGGAAGGCATTGATCATGCATTCAGAGCACCACATGATAGAAGGGGGACATCTACACCCACAAGTTGTCCTCTAACCTCTACATGTATGCTGTGTTATGTGGCCAGTCACGTCCACACAACATCAATAAAAGTGAAGTGCAAAATTTCAACATACACACATACCAAGGAGGTAGTGCCATGTGGATATTTGTGAGTTTAAGGCCAACCTAGTCAACATGGTTGGTTCCAGGCCAGAGCTACACAGTGAGACCCTGCCTTAAAAAATTGCACACAAATTTGTGTGTGTGTGTGTGTGTGTGTGTGTACTCCACAATATATAGTATGTATTATTCCACGTTATATATTGTGTAAACCCCAGTCTGACTTACAGATCTTATCCCCTTTCCTCAGTTACTCACTTCTCCACTTTTGATAATTATCTTTCATAATGTATGCTGCTGCTGAAATTCTACCACAAATGCATATGACCATGGATGTACAGAATTTGCATTGTTTTTAATTTTGCATGGATAGTTGGCAACTCTTACAACTTCCTTCCTTCCTTCCTTCCTTCCTTCCTTCCTTCCTTCCTTCCTTCCTTCCTTCATCTGAGACAAAGGTCTCACTATGTTGCTCCAGGTGGCCTGGAAACCACACTTACACCAGGCTGGCTTTGAATTTGCAGTGATCCTGTTGCCTTAGCCTTCCATGTCCTGGAATTAGAGAACCACCATTATACCCAGCCCAGTTTAGCAATGTTTCTGAGATTTGTCCACTCTTCTATATGGTTCTGACCTATTCGTTTTCTTGTTTTATAAATTGCGTTCTTTTCAGGAATCTACTGCATTCTAGCCGACCATTCACTGGATTCATGGGTTTATTGTCATTGTTATCAGCAGCAATGAAGCGCATATTCTACTGTATATTGCTTTATGTGCTTGTGTATCAATGAGTTCTGTAGGTGAGGGCTGTATTTATTCAGGTCGGAGCCCAAATTCTGATTGGTCCTAGGTGGAGATTATGGTTGTGGGATTTCTTAAGATTAACAAACCTCAGAACATACAGAACATAAGGGTATGTGGTCATCATGGCCCTGCTCTGAGTCAAGTTATTTTTTTTCTGTCAACAATATGAAATAGCTGGCAGGCATGGAACAAAATGGCTACAGCTATGCTAGAGGGGTAAGCCTCAATGTGATATATATATATATATATATATATTATACACACACACACACACACACACACACATATGTGTGTATCTAGATATATATATGTGTGTGTATACATATACATACATACATGAATGAATATTTTGCCTGGGGAAACGTCAGGTCGACAAACTACAGCCAAGCAGAGGAATCTCTGTTGTGACCTTAGATAACATCTGATGACACTATTAGGCTGTGAGTTGGTGCAACCCAATGGTCTGCTGAGGTAACACATTCCAAAAGGCGCCACCTGATAGGCACAGGATGTTAGACTTTAGACCTGCAATATCCCAACCCTTTCCACAATGGATGGTGCTCAAGGCTCATCAGTCCTGGAGATGGAATGCAGGTGGTCAGGTTTGCTGGCCAACGCCCTAGCCCATTGAGTCATTTAGTCATTCCCTATTATCCCTTCAAAACTACCTGTTCCTTGTTTTGTGTGTTATCACTTCACTCATTGGCTTCTCATTTTTGCATAAAAGCAGATTTACTGTTATCCTATTATGTTACTGAACCTATGCCAAAATTCTATCTTGGTTCTAGAATCTAGGTTTGGTTTTTTTTTTTTTTCTTTTCTTTTTTTTTTCCGGAGCTGGGGACAGAACCCAGGGCCTTACGCTTGCTAGGCAAGCACTCTACCACTGAGCTAAATCCCCAACTCCTAGAATCTAGGTCTTTAAACTTATAATCTCCATTTTTTTTTTTTTTATTTGTCTGCTTGAAGCTGGGTCTTCTTACTAGGCATGTCGGGATGACTTGGTACTTACAATCTGTCTAAGTCACTTTTCTATTGCTGTGATAAAATGCTATGACCAAAGTAACTTACAGAAGGATAGATTTATCTCATGGCGCTAGAGGGATAAGAGTCCATCACCATCGCAGCTGGGAATTGCAGCAGCTGGCGCTGAGAGCTGAGGGCCCATACCTCAAACCACAGACAGGAAACAGAAAGCAAACTAGGATGCTATATGTCTTTTGAAAGCTAAAAACCACACCCCTATACAAGCCCCATGACATACTTCTTCCAGTAAGGCCAAACCTCCTAACTCAACTCCTTACTCAAACAGTACTGCCAACTGGAAGCAAATGTCAAGTACCTGAGGACTGTGGAATCCATTTCATCTCTCCCCAAAACTGTCCTCTAGCTTCATCCTCAGGAGTGGGGATACTGCAGACCACTATGCCCACAGGCTGTAAATCTATCCATTTTATCATACTGATAAATCAGAGAAAAGGAAGAAATCTACAAGTGAATGCATCCAAGTTATGTAAAAAGAGGCATAGAAAAGATAAATAGGAAGATGACTTATCCCTTATTAAGAACAAATATTCTGCCAGGCAGTGATAGCACATGTCTTTAATCCCAGCACTTAGTAAGAGGAGGCAGGGAGTTGCACCATTCCAGAGGATTAGGAGGTATGGCTTTGTTGGAAGAAGTGTGTACTGGGGGTGGGCTCTGAGGTTTCAAGTCCTTAGTCTCTCAGCCTATGATCAGGATGTAGCTCTCAGCTATTGCTCCAGCACTGCCTGCATGCCACCCTGCTCCCTGCTTTGCTCACGGACCAAACTTCCCAAGGTTTGAAAGCAAGGCCCCACTCAAATGCTTTCTCTTATAACTGTCTGGGCCATGGCGTCTCCACAGCAATATCCCACTGACTAAGACAGAAGTTGGTACCAGGACTGAAGCATTACTGTAACAGGCCAGAGCATGCTGCTTGTTGGTAGAGTGTGGACTTTGGGACTTTACAGGGCTTAATGGGCCATCCTAGAAGGAACATGGAAGACACTGGTTCTGAGAACAATGTAGATTATGACCGGCCCACCTCAAGAGGTTTTGGAGGGAAAGAATATTAGCAAGTGGCCTAGAGATCATTCTTGATGTATTTTGACCAAAAAATGTGGCTGTTTTTGCCCTTATCCTAAAACTCTGCCTTCTGCTAAATTGAGTTTTGGATTAATGGCTTTGGCAGAAAAGATTTTAAGACAGCATAGTACTGACTGTGTCCCATGGCTATTAGTAACTATTCTTATGCAGATCTACAATGATGAAAAGGGGCAAGCTGGACCAAGACATCCAGGTGTAGTTTGGGAGGAAAAGGAGCACCAGGAAGTGTTATGGAGCTAATCCTGTGCTGAAGGAGATAAACAGTTAAAAAAAAAAAAAAAGCTTGATGCCAAATGAAATAAAGTGAGTTGTAACCTTGGAGCAAGACCTCACCCAGCTAACCTTCCAACGTGTGGGAAAGAATTAGAGAAAAACTTAAGTAGTAAAGGAAACCGTCAACGACAGAGAGCTGGTGAAAATGTAATTGATGGAAGGGACCAAGCTCCAGCAATCAGAAGAACCTGGCAGTTTCTGCGATGTGGTTATGGCTTTAGAGCCAAGGATGCAAGAAGGGGCTTGTGGACTCTGCATCCGAGGCTATGGCTTCTCCATCCGAGGCTATGGAAAGTTGCTGAGGCCAGGTGTGTGGCAGGAGTGTCCCTGCATGGAGGCCCAGAGAGGCCATTGTGTGAAGCCCTGAAAGTGAAGCCTGGATTGTGTTGGAGGCCCCAAAATAACTGCAGATGCCAGAGTAGTGGATATCTGCCAAGGAGAGCTAACAGGGTGGGAATCAGCCCGAGAGAAAGAAGTGTTATAGTCAACAAGGCTGAAAGGAGCCGGAGATCTGAAGAACACTTTACATAGGACATGGAGATGCAGAATCTGGAGTTTGCTGGGTTTTGGTTTTGCTTTGGTCCAGTATTTCCTCACTATGCTCTTTCCTCCCTTTTGGAATGGTGATACCTATCCTGTGCCACTGTGTATTGGAAGTAGGAGTTCTGATTTTGATCTTACAGGGGTTTTCAATAAGAGATACCTTGATTCTCAGAAGATACTTTGAACTTTTTTTTTTTTTTGAGGCTGTGATAGACTATGGGGACTATGAAGGTCAGTGAAAAGAACATGATGGTTTGAATAACTCCCATAGGCTTTTGTATTTGAATGCTTAGTGTCTAGAAGTGACACTATTTGAAAGGATTAGAAGGATTAGGAAGTGTAGCCTTCTCGGAGGGGAGGAAGTGTGTTGGTGAGATTAGGCTTCCAGGTTTCAAAAGCCCACACCCAGGTTTCTCAATCTGGATCAGGTTGTAGCTCTTAGCTACTGCTTCAGCACCTGACTGCATACTGCTTTGCTCCCCACCATAATTGGACCAAAACTGTTAAAGCAAGATCCCAATTAAATGCTTTCTCTTATAATAGTTGTCTTGGCCAAAGTGTTTCTCTTCACAGCAATACCAACCACTGTGACTAAGAAGTGGCACAGTGACTAAGACTCAGCGTTTTGTTTTTAAACTTAATTTGAGTCAGCTGTCCACATCCCACTCATTAAAGTTCAATTACTATTACACACGTATACCTTACTTCAGTTAGCTCTTGGGTAAAAGTTTAATGAGAGGCATTCTAGCCCTTAGGTGTTTTGGGGGGTGGTGTGGGGGGAAGGGATGGAGGCTAGGGACTAACAGAGTCTAGCTCAGAGCTTACTACTGAACTATGGCCTAACCTTATCAAGGCATTTGATTAGTATGTTGGAAGATCCTCGTGAGCTAGTGAGAACCGACGGATATAGAGTAGGAATTCTTTGCCCATGGATCCAACACTTTAAAACTCATACAAGTGCAATGTTCTCAGAATGACTGTAACTGGAAAAAAGACCTTAGGTAAGAGCAATATTAAACAGGGGTTCCATCAGTCTTATCAATGAAATCTGAACTGTGTGTGCCCAGTCAGTTTGACTCTGCATTGTCTGTCACGTTTTTGTTTTTTGTTTCATTCTCACACTGTACTCCAGGCTGGCCTCCACCTGGCCCATAAGAATTCCTGATCCTCCTGCTTCAACCCCCCAAGTCCAAGTATCCAGCTTATTTCTTCTTCTTTTCATTTTTTTAACCGAGTCTGGGAATATCAGCAATCCTCCTTCTGTCTCTCATCTCATTTTTTTCCTGCAGCTATCAGAATTTCCTGACTTTCCAATTTCATCAGGGTTCTCTGGGGTGCTCCTACTTCACTTTTCTCCTAATCTTACCCACAATCGTTTCAACTTTGCTGTCCAGGCCATTGGTAGTCCTTTCAAGGTCAGGAAAAATATCAGGCGAGGTGAAAAGTTAAGACATAAATTAAAAGGTCTTATCCAACTGGGCGTGGTGGCACACACTTTAATCCCGGCACTCAAAAGACTCAAGAGGCAGGTGAATCTCTCGGATTCAAAATTGGTCCACAAAAGAGTTCCAAGCTAGCTTGGGTTACATAGAGACTCCCTATCTCAACAAAAACACATAAAATAAAATTCGTAATCGCGATCACCATTAGCCTGGAACAACGGTTTCCACATCACCCATACTTGTATTATCCAACCACAGCTACTCTGGGGATGGCCCTGAGGCTGCTTCCTCTGTTCTCAGCCACCTTGGGTAGAGCACAGTGAGATTTCCGTGAGTCCTGTCAACTCTCTTCTCTCGGCCACTTCCTCAGCCAAGGCCGTCCTCCAAGTCCGGGGAGAACGCCACAGTTCCGGTAAGAGCCTCAGTAGCAGCCTGCGCTCCGGTGCAGGGAACAGGGAGCAGGGGCAGGAAGCGACGAGCAGGACTGGGCTCAGCAGGGACAGGCCACCACCGGAAGCGCGTGGGGGGCGCTCGGGCGGAAGACCGCGCGCGGTGGGCTGGGGGCGCCGCGAAGGGCGGGGCCTGTGCGCGCCGGGGGCGGGGCTCCAGCGCAGGTCACGTGAGGGGCCCGGTGGAGGTGGTGGAGGTGGTGGCGCGGCGGCGGCGGCGGCCGCGGCGTCTAGAGCGGCGCCCAGTGCAGGATGTTGCAGGAGACGGCGGCGGTGTCGTTGGCGGCAGCGGGCGGAGGAGCGGTGACGGCTGAGGCGCCCGCGGGCGGGATAAAATGGCGGATTTCGAGGAGTTGAGGGTGAGCGTCGCGGGGGGAGCGGAGGCCGCAGGGCGGGGGGAGGGGAGGCGGGAGCAGCGCGGCGCCGCCGGGGCGTGCGGCCGGTTGGCGGAGCCCTGTCGTCGGCGCTGCGCGGGGAGGGACAGCGCGGGCGAGGGCGGGCGGATGGCCGGGCGGCGGGCCGCACACCTGGCGGGCTGGACTCGGCCGGGCGCGTGCAGCGGCGTTCGCCTCAGCGGTGGCGACCCCGGAGCACTGTGTGAAAGACCGACCGCCTTCGGAAACGCGAAGTTGCGTTTAGGAATTTTCCTGTCCCTGCTGTGGTCTAGGCAGGTCTGTCACGAGATGAGGCCCCTTCTTCCCACCAGCGCTTTCTCCCTCAGCGTGGGGAGAAGCGCGGTCTTTTGGGAACACCGCCTTCGGTAGTCAGCCTTAGACCCAGGGACTTGGTTTGTAACCATGGTAAGAAATCTTCAAAGTCCGTGTTGTCACGTATGTAGTTTGTGCTCTCGAGGAGAAACTGTTTCTTAGCATGAGAACAAGCTCATAACTTTATTGTTGGTACCTTTGTAGTCGGGGTCTAACGTAGAGGCTGCTGGAGGTTACAAGGAGAAAAAAAATGTTTTCTCCTCTAGACAGATCATCTCACAGAAACCATATCCCAAACTAAACCAGGTATAGTGAGCTGCATTGAAGGCCGAATTACTGACGACATATGTGGGATGTTTACAGATAGAAACCGTGTGTGTGTGTGTGTGTGTGTGTGTGTGTGTGTGTGTGTGTGTGTTTTAAAGTGGAGACAAAGTATGGATTTGAAGTTAAATGAACTTGCAACCAGTTGAGGTACCCAGCCATGTTTGGCGTTTGGGTTACTTTAATCTGTTCTGCTTTCTAAGACCATTATTGTTTGTGGGAAAAGGATGTTGGCTGGCTGGACACCAACAAAAGAGTGAATGTGAAAGCTCGCTTAGGGCCTACCATTTTCCCTCCTGTTTCAGGAAAAGATGATTTTTCCCAATAAAAATTATACCGATGCATGTTGTATCCCTTATCAGTTTATACAGAGAACCATGACTGAAAAGGATATTTGCACTATATCGGTCTTAGTGTTTATTGGAGCTCCTGAAACAATCAGGCCTGAGCCTCACTTCAGTAAACTGAACACTGGAGGTATTTTTACATGCAGTATTACCTTAACTTTTGCACAGTAACAGATGTATATTTCCTCTCCCAAGGAAGGTAGCTTTTTTTTTTTTTTTTTTTTTTTTAATTTGGTTGGTGAAAACCTTTGTAGGGCTTGTATTAGACTTTTAGAAACGTTGCTGGTTAAAGAGAAGAATTAATCTTAATCACATAGGGTGGGAAAGGACATTAGTACTCAGATTGGAGTGAAACCAGGACCTCAAAAGGACCTTTCTGCTTTCTCTGTTTTGATTTGTGGCTCAACCTCATTTTCTCATCCCTAAATCATCTGGGTTTTGCATCTCTTTGTGCTTGGTAAAAGGTAATGTTGGCTTCCCCATTCATAGTTAAGTGACCAGCAGAGACTTGACCTCAGAGTTTCCAGAGGGAGGGAACGAAGGAAGGAAGGAAGGCAGGCAGGCAGGCAGGCAGGCTGAGTAGATGCTGGGAGAATTACCCACTATGTTTTGCTTAGGGCAGACCCATGTTAGTTTATATTTAAAGAACTTTATCCCAGTCTGAGTACAGGAAGTGATGATGACATATACTCATTTTAATATCACTTTATTACATGCCAGACTCTGCTTCAGATACTTCACATATACATTGCTAGTCTCCTAATTCTGTAAGGAAAATGAACATAGACAAACTTCATCTAGATTATAGTTTGAGAGGGGAAATGTTAAAATTTTAAACACTAGTTACTTGATTTCAGAGTCTTGAGTTCTTGAGTCCATGTTAGATTTCATTGTTCAAGTGCCTTTGGGACTAGGTGGGATTCCTAATTACTCTATTTATAGACTAAATTAAATGATAAATACTATCTTTTTGTATCATAAAAGTGGAAGAAAAATAGAACAGTGGACCCTCCTCCAAAAAAACCCAAAAAAACAAAAAACAAAACCCCACAGAAAACAAACAATCCAAACCAATGCCAAAAAACTATAATCAGAAAGAAAGAGAAGGGGAAGAAATATCCTGGACACTCAGAATGATGGTTTCTGGTACAGATTATATTCAGATGATCCCAGTGACAGTTAATTAAATTATAGAATCAGAAATTATGAACATTAGATTTTTGGTTATCTTGGCAGTGGAAGAAATGATAGATGAATTCTCGGATACTATAATTTAAGCTGTTGAGGATCAGTCTGTTGAGTAGTCAGCATGTCCCTGGTACTGTCTGCTCTAGAAGGATCTTTTGGAGAAAGATCATCCCCTCATTGCGGTTTAGTTATGTTCTTTCACTTTTTAGGCTTGGTGGGGTGGGGAAGGGAGGTGTCATTTGATAAGCGTGGTGGTTTGAATAGGTATGGCCTCCATAAGATTCATGTATTTGAGTGCTTGGCCTGTAGGGAGTTTAGGAGGTGTGGCCTTGTTGGAGTAGATGTGACCTTGTTGGAGGAAGTGTGTCGTTGTTGGGGCAAGCTCTGAGGTCTTCTATGCTCAGGTTCCGCCCAGTATGGAACACAGGCTCCTCTTGGCTGTCTTCAGATCGAGATGATGTCGGCTCCTCCAGCAACGTGTCTGCCTGCACACTGCCATGCTTCCCACCATGATGACAATGGACTAAATTTCTGAGACTGCAAGCCAGTCCCAGTTAAATGTTTTACTTTGTAAGAGTTGTCTTTGTCATGGTGTCTCATTCATCAGTGGAACCCTAACTAAGAAGACAGAAGTTGGTACCAGGGACTGGGGTATTGCCGTGATAGGCCTGATCATTTTTGTTTGGAGAAATGTGGGTTTTGAAATCTTGGATTAAGAAAAGTGTGGGATGCTCTAAGTGGGACTTAATAGGTCATACAAATAGATCCATGGAAGACATTTGTGCCGGGGCGATTCGAACACGGGGGCCTGGCTCATGAGGTTTCAGGGAAGAATTTTGGTATGTTGCCTAAAGATTGTTTTTGTGCTATTTTGGTGAAGAATGTGGCTGCTTTTTGCCCTTGTCTGAAGTCTGCCTAAGGCTAAGGTGAAGAGATTTAGATTAATTTATTGGTAAAGGAAAATCTCAAAACAGCCTAGTACAAACTTTGTACTGTTGTTCTCTCCCCTTCATCCTCCTTCCCCCTCTCCCATCCTCTATTTTCTGTTTTTTTTTTTTTTTTTTTCTTCCCTCAGTGTAACCAGCCCTGGCTGTCCATCCTCTCCTGGACTTGCTTTGTAGACTAGGCTGGTCTTAAACTCAAAGAGATCTGCCTGCCTCTGCCTCCTGAGTGCTGGGGTTAAAGATATGTGCCACCAAGCCCAGGTCTGTGGTTACCTCTTAAGAAGAGCCTTTTGATCAGACATAGCAAGCTGAGAAAGAAAAATACAAAATGTATGGTTCAAGGATTAAAGGGGCATCAGGAAATGGAATGGAACTAAATTTTGTGTTCAAGGAAATAACACATTAAAGATATTAGTTGAAATTAAGGGAATGGTGACCTCAGGCAAAATTCCACCCAGCTAAGCTTCTGTCTTGTGAAAAGAATGTTTCCCAAGGGACATTTCCACTTATTATAAGTTTACAAATGTTTGCAGTTGTGTGAGGGATAGTTTTATCACGTTAAACATTATTATGACTTGGTTATTTTCATCTGTATATAAGAAGATACGATTATATGTTGTCAGGTGGATTGTGTTGGCTATTTTCAGTTGTCAATTTGACTATCTGGAATGAGCTACAGTCTAGATATCAAGGGCATATCTAATCTTGAACTTGGAAGACCCAGGGTTTTGATGAGGATCATGAGGCAGAATGACACAAGCTTTTAATTCAGATCTTGAGGCATAGTGGCGATGCTTATTAAGTCCTATAATGGAAAGGAGTTAAAGAAAAAGTTTAGGCCCAAGTGGTGGTGGTACATTTTTTTTTTTTTTTTTGAGCTGGGGACCAACCCAGGGCCTTGCGCTTCCTAGGCAAAAGCTCTACCACTGAGCTAAATCCCCAACCCCCCACATTTTTAATCCTAGCACTTAAGAGACAGGCATTCAGATTTCTGAGTTCAAGGCCAGCCTGGTCTACAGAGCAAGTTCTAGAACAGCCAAGCTTAGGCATCAAAGGAAACCGGGGAAAACAGAAAGTTGTTCAGTCTGTATGTTCCAGGCCCACCAAGCAACCAGATTTGGTAGCTTTGGCCACGTGGTTCTGGCTTTAGAGTTAAGAAACATTCTTCTACAACCAAGGAAAGTTGCTGAGGCCACGTGTGTGGCAGGAGTGCCCCTTCATGGAGGCCCAGAGAAGCCATTGTGTGAAGCTGTGAAAGTGAAGCCTGGATTACCTTTTGAGACCTTCAGATGTTGGAGATGCCAGAATTGTGGGATACCTGTCAAGGAAAGCTGCTAACAGGCAGTGGAACCAGCACGAGAGAAAGAAGTGTGTTGTAGTCAACAAAGCTGAAAGGAGATGAAGATCTGAAGAGTGTGTTGACATCAGACATGGAGATGCAGATGGAGTTTGTCCAGCTGGTTTCAGTCTTGCTTTCCTTAAGTATTTGTCCTGGAACAGTAGTGTATATCCTGTGCCATGATACATTGGAAGTATGGGATCTGTTTTTTTATTTTTACTTTATAGGGGGTTACAGTTAAGCGATTGCATACATCTCTGAAGAGACTTTGAACTCTTAAACCTGTTTGAGACTGATAGACTATGGGGACTTTCAAAGTTGGACTAAATGTATTTTGCATTATATGGGTACAAGCCTATGGGGGATAGGAGTGGAATGTGGTGGTTTGAATAGATTCATGTATTTGAATGCTTGGCCCATAAGGAATGGCACTATTAGGTCTGGCACTGTTGGAGTAGGTGTGGTCTTGTTGGAGGAAGTGTGTCACTGTGGGTGTGGACTTTGAGGTTTCCTAGGCTTAGGCTCCACCCAGTATGGAATATAGTCTCCTTCTGGCTACTTTCAGATCAAGCTGTGGAACTCTTGGCTCCTCTAGCACCATGTCTGCCTGGACGCTTCTTTCTTGGTGCTTTCCACTGTGATGATAAGGATGAACCTCTGAACCTGTAAGCCAGCCCCAATGTCCTTTATAAGAGTTGCCTTGGCTGTAGTGTCTCTTCACAGCACTGGAAACCCTGAGACAAAAAAGCACCTGTAGAACCTTAAGGTGTTGCTCAATAAGATTTTTTTTTTCCCCAAGACTATGTGAGCAGCTCACAGAGAGACACTGTGGCCACATACTATGGCTGCTCTGTATTTTACCTTTAGGTCCCAAGTGACTACTAGATTACTAGTCTTGCTTTCTTCCATTCTTCTAAAAGAATATGATGCGTCTGGAGCTTTGGTCAGAATCCACTTGACTGTCCAATTCCAGGGTATTGGAATCATGGTACAAATTTGATTTTGGAAGCCATTCTAATGGGTTGAAGGAAAGGAAGAGGGGAATTCTTTAAGAAAGAAGGTGGCCTGTGTAGTCAAAGGTGATTATAATAGTATGGTTTGTATAAGAAGCTTTCCAGGGAAATAATTTGGTTTCCTAGATGCTTAACTTGTTAGATGTGAATTAACTTGCTACAAGATTGTTTTAGCTTCTGTTCTATTGCTCTGAAGAACCACAATGATCAAGGCAACACTTACAGAAGAAAACTTTTAATTTGGGAGCATGCTTGCAGTTTGAGACGGTTATCTCATCATCATGGCTGTGGGAAGCAACAGACGTGGGTTAGAGCAGTAGCTAAGGTTCTCAACCTTTGCAAGTAGTGTTGTGACCCTTTATACAGTTCTTCATGTTGTGGTGACCCCCAGCCATAAGACTATTTTCTTTTTTTTTAATGATTTATTTATTTATTGTATATGAGTACACTGTCGCTGTCTTCAGACACACCAGAAGAGGGAGTCAGATCCCATTACAGATGGTTGTGAGCCACCATGTGGTTGTGGGAATTGAACTCAGGACCTCTGGAGGAGCAGTCAGTGCTCTTAACCACTGAGCCATCTCTCCATTCCCATAAGACTATTTTCATTGCTACTTTATTACTACTTTTGCTATTGTTATGAATCTTAAATATCTCAGTTTTTCTGATGGTCTAAGGTCTTTCGAGCCCCAGGTTGAGAACCATTAAAGCTTTATATCCTGAGCCACAGTCAACAGGAAGACACATGGGCCTGGTCTGGACTTTTGAAATCTTAAAACCCACCCCCAGCCATACACTTCCTCCAATAAGGCTGCACCTCCTAATCTTTCTAAAAACATTCTTAAACAGTTCACCAAATGGGGAGCCAGGTATTTGGACATTACACTCTGGGGGACATTCTCATTCAAACTACCACAAAGATCAATGCTTGGTCTATCATTACCACTCTGATTTTCTTCCTGAACATAATCTCTGAGGGAGCTGAGTACTGGGTGAAGTCATGGAGGTAGAACAGTTGGGCTTCTGGAGTCAATTTAATATATCCAGTCATTCACTAGTTTTTTTCTCCTCTTGTTTTTCCTTGCTTTTTACACAGTTCTAGCATTGGGTTTCTGGTGGCAGTCATTATTCAAAAATTTTGTAGCGGTTCAATCTAGCCAATTCATTCTATTCTCTACACAGCAGTGGATGGAAGATCTGTTTGTAGTGACAATTCTGTTTATTTTCTTTTTCTTAAAAGACATCCCCTCCTTTATCTATTACCTTTCTTTCATGGATTGAGAACCAGATTTCTGTGTATCTCACAGAAAGAATAAAGATGGGTATGAGACTTTGGATGTGTATCGTAGTTGAGGGTAAACTAGAATCTGGAATATTTGTGGCATTGTAATTTCAAGTCAGTCAGCTCAGCTGGTTGCTGTCTAGCTCATAGCTATGTAGAGTTTGTCTAGCATACTTCATGCACTAGTTTTGATGAAAGTGTAGCCGGTGGGGTGTGGAAAGTAGAGGTGTTTTTTTGATACTAAGAAGCTCAGTAATTCTGAAACAGGTAATCTTCTGCCTAGAAGATCCAAGTGTTTGATCCCTTTATACCAACCAGGAATCTTCAGTTTTTACAACCTTAGGTACTACTAGGATAGAGGAAGAATGAGAAGTTAATGAGATGTCGAAGGTATAAGTCCTCATCTCCCCTCCACCAAACCACTACACAGGGGAAAACTAATGTATGTGCTGTATGACAGAATCCATGGTGTTTTCAGTGCTATTAGGAAACACAGTCTCCTAATAATACTTTGTTTAAATTGTCTATGAAGGCATGCCAAAGCGATATGTTAATTTAAAATGAAATTTTTATAAAACGACAATTTCCAGTTGTCAATGAACCATGATATTCTTGGATAGTAGTAAGTACTTTTGTGTTTGTTTGCTTCGTAGGTCTGTATGTTCCCTCCAGTAAACATGAATTAACTTTTCTGATGATGAAATGGCAGATTCCTGACATATCATCTGAACATTTTCCTCAACATTTTTGCTTTTGTTCCTGTGGGTTTGATGTCTCTGTCTCTATTTTTCCCCCTATCTCTCTCTTTGGTTTTCCAAAATACAGTTTCTTAGTGTAACAGTCTTGGCTGTCCTGGAACTACAGAAATCCACTGCCTCTGCCTTTTGAGTGCTGGGATTAATGGTGTATGCCAATATGCCTGGTTTGATGTTTGCTTTTTTAGTTAGTTTTAAATTGAGATAATTTACATACTGTAAAATTAAGCCACTGAAAGTATCGAATATGGTGCTCTTTTAGACTATTCACAAAGTCACACTAGTGTCATCACTGTCTAATTCAGGGACAGTTTTATTATTCCAAAAAAAGTCTTATATGCAGTAGTTCCTCAGGCCATAGCACCTATTCTGTCTGTGGGTTTACCTGTCATGAGCATTTCTTTCTTTTTTTTTTTTTTTCCCGGAGCTGGGGGCCGAACCCAGGGCCTTGCGCTTGCTAGGCAAGCGCTCTACCACTGAGCTAAATCCCCAACCCTGAGCATTTCTTATCAATGGAATCACACAACACTACTGGCCTTTTATGTTTGGCTCATTTTCATTTAGTATAATGTCCTCTGGATTAATTTGTGTTGTAGCAAATACCAGTAATCTGTTTCTTCTTGTTCCGTTGTGTGAATGTATTGTTTGGCATTGAGTTATTTTTACTTAATGGCTAGTACCAGTGTTAACTACGTGAGCATAAGTTTTATTTGGACATAGATTTTCAGTTCTCTTGAGTCCATATTTAGGAGTGGAATTGATGCATAATCTTCTATGGTTAACTTTTATTTATTTCTTTAATGCACTGTCTGGTGTAGTAGCACAGGCTGGTCTCAAACTCTCTGTGAAGACAAGGCTGGTCTTGAGCTCCTGGTCCTCTTGCCTCTAATTCCTGAGTATTGAGATTACAGGCATGGTCTGCCACTTTTGGCTTCTTTTCTTTCCTTTCCCTTCAGATATGGAATTATACTCAAGCATCACCTAACATCAGTCACTTTCTGATAAGTATATTGACAGGCAATTTCAGTTTTGTGCAGTTATCATAGGGTGTTGTTGTTTGGGCTATATCTGTCTATCTATCTTTCTTTCTTTTTTAAAATATTGTTCTGTTTTATTTATGTGTTTGTGTGTTTTACCTGCATGTACATCTGAACCCACAGACACTAGAAGATGGCATCAGAGCCTTTGGAACTAGAGTTACAGGTAGTTTGTTTTTTTTTTTTAAAGATTTATTCATTTATTATATATAAGTACACTGTAGCTGTCTTCAGACACTCCAGAAGAGGGCATCGGATCTCTTTACAGATGGTTGTGAGCCACCATGCGGTTGCTGGGATTTGAACTCAGGACCTCTGGAAGAGCAGTCGGGGCTCTTAACCGCTGAGCCATCTCTCCAGCCCGAGTTACAGGTAGTTTTAAGCCACCATGTAGAGTCTGGGAATTGGACCTATGTCTTTTGGAACAGCAGACAGTGCTTTTAATCATTGAAACATCTCTTCAGACCCCTTCCCTCCTTTCCTCCCTCCCTCCCTCCCTCCCTCCTTCCGTCCCTCCCTTCCTTCCTGGTACAGTCACATGTAGCTTGGACACTGTGTAGCTGAAGCTAGTTCTGAGCTCCTGATCTTATAGGTGTGTGTGAGACCACATTTGGCTTTATAGAATGTATTTACATAAATTTAGGTGGGATAGCCTAATACATAGTTATATAGTTGGGCTGTATGTCAAGTATTTACATATGCTATATGCAATAGTCTGTTGCTCCTAAGGCCATGGACAAAATAACAATTCAATTAAATCAAGCATAAAAGAAAATGAAGTAATAGAAAAACTGTGGCAAAGCAAGAGGTTGATGAGGCTGCTTGCAGGTATAACAGGATGTGTTGTTTGCAGTAAACTTCCTTTTTTAAAGTTTATTTATTTTATGTGTATGGGTGTTTTGTCTGTGTACCACTTGTGGGTATAGTGCTTGAGGAGGTCAGAAGTGTTAAATCCCCTAGGACTGGAGTTAGAGGGGTTGTGAGCCACCATGTGGGATGCTAGGAATCAAACTGGGGTCTCTCAGTGTTCTCAATTGTTAAGTCTTCTCTCCAGTGCCCTATTGTTTTTTGTTTGCCTGAACAGTGAAGTATGACAACTCTTTATATAGCATTTATGTTTTATTAGGGATAATTTTTTCAGGACTTGTAGGTGACATGAAAGTTTTGTTTGCAATACTCAATTTGTATCCTTTATGTAAAGAGACTTATTGATTCTACTGTGAGGCCTCACTAACCCTCAATTACTTTGATAAAGTAAATCATAGATGTTAATGTCATCTTGTTTCTAAATAGATGTGCTCATTTGTTTGTTTAGCTCAGAAGGGGAGAATTACTCTTTAAACAGCATGGTCAATCCCTGAGGGATACAGAATTGCAAGTGTCTTCTGGCATTATAGTGATTCCTTGTGTTTTGGTTTTGTGAAACGCATGCATGCGTGAGTGTGGTGGTGGCACAGCCTTTAATCAGCACTCAGGAGGTACACAGACAAGGCGATCTCTGAGTTTGACCCTAGCCTGGTCTACGTACTGAATTCCATGTTAGGGAGTAACAAACAACAAAAACAAACTCCTACATTTTGTTAATTCTTGCCATCTAACATTGTAATCTTCAGTTATTTAGGTCTTTTACAGTGCTTTTCAATGTTTTACAGTTTTAAATTAGACTGTTGTAAAAAATTAGCTTTAGTTCTAGGTTTATTATTTTGTCTTTAAAAAAATTTTTTTTACCTTTGATTAGACTTTGTGTAACCATTTTTTTTAATGATTAATTTTTGTATAGGAGTATACTGTCTTCAGATAAACCAGAAAAGGGCATTGAATCCCGTTACAGATGGTTGTGAGCCACCATGTGGTTGCTGGGAATTAAACTCAGGACCTCTGGAAGAGCAGTCAGTGCTCCTAACCACTGAGCCATCTCTCCAGCCCTTTTCTACTTCTCTGATCATTATGCTTGCCCCCTTTCTCGCTTTTCTTGCTTTAATGTGTGCTGGCTAAGATCTCCAGTCTAAATGGAAGCTGTTAAGGGGTTGGGGACACTTCTTGAGGTGGTTTCTGATTTTAAGAGTGTACTTTCAAAGTTTTACAGTTAAGTATGATGTTTGCTATAGGCTTATTATAGGTAATCTTTTCAAGTTAATGTTTCTAGGTTTGCTAATTATTTAAAATCATTAATGATACTGAATTTTAGTAAAGGCCTTTCCTATGTCTTTTGAAAAACCACTCTTTTGTAATCATTTTAGCATTATAGATGGGTATATTATTTCCAAACTAATTTTGTATTCAAAGTACAAATTTCATTTTGGTTATAGAATATGCCTTCCCTCTTCTAGAAAAGATCACATGACATTAGAATAATGTGTTTCATAAATATCTAATACAGTCTGCTGTACAATTGTTTTCATTGATGACTACTTTTCAGCTAATTGTTGCAGTTATTTTGTTTATAACTGTAATTTTCACCCCCACCCCAGAAATTTGTTCAGTTTCTTTTTCTTTTTTCTTTCCTTCCTTCCTTCCTTCCTTCCTCCCTTCCTTCCTTCCTTTCTTCCTTCCTTCCTTCATCTCCTTTTAAAAGTACCCTTATTATTTAAGCTTGTCGACTGCCCTGGCAGCAGTGACTTTTAATCTCAGCATTTGGGATCCAAAGGCAGGCAGATCTCTGAGTTTGAGGCCAGTCCAGTCTGCTCTACAGAGAGTTCTAGGATAGCCAGGACTCTACAGAGAATCCCTGATTTTTTTTTTTTTTTTTTTTTTGTTTGTTTTTTAAAAGCTTGGGAACTTTTTAAGACTTTTCAGAATATTGTTTTTGACTTTATGTTCTCTGAACGTATTGTTCTTCACCCCTGGTTTCTTATGTTGAGTGTCTTGTCATTATTTATTTTTCAGTATTTTATTATGTAAACATTTAAGACATTAAGACATGTAAACATTAAGGATGTCATGTGTGTGTGTCTGTGTCTGTGTCTGTCTGTCTGTCTGTCTGAGTAGGTACACATGTGCATGTGTTTGGAGGGCAGAGGATGGGTATCTTCCTTAGTTGCTTTCTACAGTATTCTTTGAGATTATATCTCATTGAATGTGGAGCTTATCTATTTGGCAGCATTGAGCTGCAGGGATCCCCTGTCCTCACCTCCCCAGCACTGAGATTACAGGTCTGTGCTCTGGTACCCGGCTTTTTTTTGTAGATGCTGGGAATCCGAGCTCAATTTCTCATGCTTGTGCCAGGAGGACTTTTACTGAGTAACTGAGCCGTTTTGCACATGAATGAATGTATGTAAGTACGCACGCATGTATGTCCCTCCCTTCTTCCCTCCCTCCCTCCCTCATCTCACAAACCTGTCTGTCCATCCATCCACCCATCTATGTAATGTGTATGGATGTTTTATCTGCATGTATATCTGCACATTTGTGCTTAGTATCCATGGAAGCCAGAAGAGGGCATCAGATTTGCTAGAACTAGAAGTAGGGTTACAGATGGTTGTGATCGACAGTGTAGGTGCTGGTAATTGAACCTGGGTTCTGTGCAAGAGCAGCAAGTGCTCTTAACCACTAAACCATCTTTCTAGCCATCATGAACTCCTGCTCTCCCTTCCCCCAAAGTATTTTTGAGGCAGGATCTTTTATACAGCCCAGGCTGGTCTTAACCTCACTTCTGCTCTGGCCTCTTGAATGCTGGAATTACAGGTGTGTGCCACACTTAGCTTTTAAATTTGGTTATTGATTTGTAATTGCACTATGCTGGTGACCATGGTCTATGTGATAACAATTCTTTTGAATTTGTTGAAATTATATGTAGTTAATTAAAAAAAAAACCCTCTTTCCTTCCCCAGTGGTAAAGATTGATTCAGGGCTTTGCACATGCTAGGGGTATCTGTAACTAAGCTCTATATCCAGTCCCTCATGCTTTGAGGCAGATTTTTGTTTTATTTCTTATGGTGGTCTGAAATTGCAGTCCCCTACTTTTAACTTTCTAAGTGCTGGGATTACAGTCACTGCCATTAGCCAGGTGCCCAAATGGTCACTTTAAAAACACTTGTTAGTATCAAGACAAAATACATACTTTCATTTTGTCTTATTGCTCTGATAAAACACTGTGACAAAGGCAGTTTATAGAAGGGAGAGTTTATTGGGGTCCTGTGATGGTAAGATTAAAAAAGAACGTTTTCTATCAGTTCCCAAGATCCGCTCGCTCTGTCTGCTACTCTGCCATTTCTTTCACACACTGTCCTCTTTAGCCTGGTAAATCAAAGTTCTGGAATCTTGTAATTTAACAATTAGATTTACATGTTAAATTCTCAATGCACAATTCCTAATTCACTGCCAATTGATAAAGGCATAAACAAGATAAAATCTAGACAAGATAAAATCAACCTTGTTCACCTAAATCTGAGCCACGCTCCTCTGTGGACTCCATCTTGATCTCCCTCCTTCCTCCTCACTTCAGCCTTACAAAAACTTTGTCCCCATTTCATTCTCTACTGTCCAATCATGTATCGCCTTGTCATCAACCTATAGGGGCTTATAATTTCAGAGTCAGAGTAAGGGACCATCATGGCAGGCAGTAGCATCGAGAATAGCAGCAGGCAGGCATGACATAGGGTCAGTAGCTGAGAGCTTAACATCTCGCTTGATCATAAATATAAGAGAGTGAGCTAACAGGGAATGACTACCTGCTAGTTAATTATGTGGTTCATATCTTGATTTTAATTTTTTTCCTTAGATTTATTTTATGTGTATGAGTATTTTACCTATATGTGTGTACCTGGTGTTCACAGTGGTCAGAAGGTAGTGGATGCTAGGAATCAGGGTCCTCTGCAAGGGTAACAAGTACTTTTAACCACTGAGCCATCTCCTCAGCTCTACCTCCCCCAACCTCCTGTGATGGTTTGTATAGGCTTGGCCCAGGGAGTGGCACTATTAGAAGGTGTGACCTTGTTGGAGGAAGTTTGTCACTGTGGGGGTGGGCTTGGAGGCCCTCCTCCTAGCTGCCTGGGGATGCTCAGTCTGTCCTGGCTTCCTTCTGGTGAAGATGTAGAACTCAATTCCTCCTGCACCGTGTCTGCCTGGATGCTGCCATGCTGCCATGCTCCTGCCTTCATAATGGACTGAACCTCCTAATCTGTAAGCCAGCCCCAATTAAATGTTGTCCTTTATAAGACTTACATTGGTCATGGTGTCTGTTCACTGCAATAGAACCCTAACTAAGACACTCCCCAAGACCAAGTTATGCCTGTCTTTTCCCAGGATGATTTATTTATGGAACACAATGTCTCATATATCTAGGGCTGGCCTTGAATTCGTATGACCAAAGATGATTTTGAATTGCTGATCCTTTCACCCCCCACCTCTGGAATGCTGGAATTGCGCGCATCAGTCACCAGGCCCAAATTCTGTGCAGTGTTTGGGAATCAACCCTAGGGCTTGGCTCATGTAAACAAGCATTCTACCAATCGAGCTACTTCCTGAGAAAATCCTCTCCCCCTGGAATGGCTTTATTTATTCTTTTTTTTTTTAATTTTATTTTTTTTTGCCTGTTCAGTTTTTTCTTAACATTCTATTGTTTTTGTTTTGTTTTTAAATTTAAGGTTATGGTTATTACATGAGTTTGAATCTGTTCTGCTGGGTGATTATCTTACTTGATTTTGAAAATTCCCTCTACGTGTGTGTGTGTGTGTGTGTGTGTGTGTGTGTGTGTGTGTGTGTGTGTGTGTGTGTGTGTACTACAGTGTTTTCTCTGGTTTCTCCTTACATAGGAATCCAGGACTCAAATTAGCCAGTCAGTCTCAATGCATGGTCTGTACATGGCAGCCCAAAGTTGGTAGCAGGAAACATTCTCCGTTGTTTTCAACTTTACTGATTGAGGCAGGGTCTCATAAAACCTAGTCTGCCAATGTGGCAGCAACCTGAGCAAGGGGCTCTGCCTCCACTTTCTGAGTGCCTTTTCTGGTCCCCACACACGTACGGAAAGCACGTTACTGGGAGCCGTATCTTCCCAGTCCCAGTGTTGACCTTTCATAATTAATTCTGAGTGCCATCTGCTCACATAATATGTGAAAAATAAGTTATTCCTTTTTATTGTTAGGTAAGTATTAGTTGTGGGTATGTATTTAGTGTAATTTTTTTTAGAAGATTTTGGTTATTATGAATAAAACTTTTTTGAAGATTCGTTTGTAATTCATGTGTGTGCACACATAAATTCTCATTTCTCTGCCCAGGAGCGTAATTGGTAATTGATGGGTCTTATGGTTGAAGTTGGCTTTTTTTTTTTTTTTTTTTTTTTTTTTTTAAAAGAGCTTGCTAGGGGTTGGGATTTAGCTCAGTGGTAGAGCACTTGCTAGGCAAGTGCAAGGCCTTGTTGGTCCCCAGCTCCGGAGGAAAAAAAAAAAAAAAAAAGAAAAGAAAAAGAACTTGCTAAACTGTTTTCCAGAGTTGCTTGCTGTAGCATTTTACCTTCCTACCAACAATGTATTGACTGATCTAAGTTCTCTGCCTCCTTGCCAGCATTTGGTGTTAACACTGTTTTTCATTTTAGCCATTCTGGTAGCTATCTAAGTGATATGCTAGTGAGGTTTTAATTTGCATTTCCCTGATGGCTAATTATGTTAATTTTCATGTGCCTGTTTGCCTATATATTCTCATTAATGAAATGTCTGTGTGTCATTTGAACCTTTTCTAAATGGATTGTTTCCTCCCTTTTTTTTCTGTTGAACAATAACAGGTTTAAGTATATTCTGGGGTTAGGGAAAAAAGTATATTCTGAATTCTAGTCCTCGATTAGCTATGTAGTTTGTATGGATTGTATCCAAGCCTGATGAGAAGCCTACCTTTTCATTGTTATGAAGGGTTTTGGTTTTTTTTTTTTTTTTTAAGATGTAACTTTTAATTTTGGTGGTCTAGTATGTCATTTTTCTTTTTGTTTCTTGGTTGTATCTAAGTAGTCTTCCTAAACTAGATACTGAAAATCCCCTTCCTGCCTTTAAAGAAAAGAGTCGTCTCTTAAAATACAGAAGCGATTCATTTGAAGCTATGGTTGTCTGATTGCTTCAGCATAATTTATTAAGCTTTTACATCTTTGTCAAATATTATTTGGGCTTATTTGTTAAGGTCTGTTTCTATTTCTGTTTTCTGTTCCATTGAACTACCTGCCTGTCCTTCACCTGACACCTTCTTGATTACTGAATCTGTATTGTGAAGCTGGGATAGATTGACTGATTGTGGTTTGGTGCTGAGGGTTGATTGAATACCTTGCCCATGCATACCTGGCTCTGTCACTGAGCTATATCCCCAGCCCTCTGCTCTTTTAAGAGAAAGATTATGGCAGTTCCTCTAGTTCTTTTGTCTTTTCTTTTTTTTTTTTTTTTTTTTTTTTTTTTCCCCGAGCTGGGGACCGAACCCAGGGCCTTGCGCTTTGCTAGGCAAGCGCTCTACCACTGAGCTAAATCCCAACCCCTCTTTTGTCTTTTCTATGTACAGTTTAGAGTAATATCGGTATGAGTCTACAAAACGTCCTGCTTGAAATTTGGATAGTTAACTGTGTTATCATATATTACAGTTTAGGGAAAGGTGGTTGAGGAAAAACTACATAAAGAGTACATTTGTGCCAGAGCATGACAAATACAGAGGCAGATGCTTGCAGCCAACCATTGAACTGAGAATGGGGTCCCCATTGGAGGAGTTAGAAAAGGATTGAAGGAGCTGAAGGGGTTTGCAACCCCATAAGAACAACAATACCAACCATCTAGAGCTAGGGACTAAACCACCATCCAAAGAGTACCCATGGAGAGACCCATGGCTCCAGCTGCATATGTAGCAGAGGATGGCCTTGTTGGGCACCAATGAGAGGAGAAGCCCTTGGTATTCACCCCCCCTCCCCCACCCCCCCCCAGTGTAAGGGAATGTCAGGGCGGGCAGGGGTGACAGGGTGGGTGGATGGTTGGGGGAACACCTTCATAGAAGAAGTGGAGGGTGGATGGGATAGGGATTCTATGGATGGGAAACCGGGAAAAGGGACATTTGAAATGTAAATAAAAAAAAAATCCAATAAAAATAGAAAATTAAAATAGAAAGAGGAAAAAAGAGAATACTTTTGTTTTGATCTTGGATTTTTTTCTTTGGTTTTTAGTTTAACATATAAATTCAGTATGCCTATTATATTTTTATGTAATTTTAATTTTTTAAGAGTGATTATAAGGCCTTTATTTTCTTGTATTACTCCACCAGATAGAACTTTCAACACATATTGAGCAAGTAATGAGCATAGTCAATTATGTTAGTTACTTTTCTGTTGTAGTGAGGAAACACCATGACCAAGGCAGTTTATAAAAGGAAACATTTACTTAGTGGCTTGCTTAATTTCAGAGGATTAGTCCATGATCATCATGGCGAGAAGCAGGCAGGCAGGCATGGTGCTAGATAAGTATCTAGGAGCTTTACATACTGATCCACAGGAATCAAGCAGAGAGAGGGGGAGAGAGAAGGGCAGGGAAGGAGAGGGAATGAGCGGGAATAGGGGAGAAGAGGAGAGAGAATAGGGGAGAGGAGAGGAAATAAGAATGAGAGATGAGAAAAGATGTTGCCTGGGCTTTTGCAACCTCAAAGACCACTTCCAGAGATATATTTCCTTCAAGAAGTCCACACCTTCTAATCCTTCCCAGTTTCATCAAGTGTGTGTGTGTGTGTGTGTGTGTGTGTGTACAGGCGCGCGCAGATAGTAATGGGGACATGGATGACACATGGGAGGGACATGAACATTCAAACATGAACCTACAGGGACCATTCTCATTCAAACCATATCTTGCCTCATTTCTAATATTTGGGGAGAATATTTACTTTACTATTATGTAATATATTAGGGCCCCACCATTGTAGATACTTTTGTCAAATGAGGACTTTCCTTCTATTCCTATTTTTAAGACAGAGTCTTGGGGTTGGGGATTTAGCTCAGTGGTAGAGCGCTTGCCTAGGAAGCGCAAGGCCCTGGGTTCGGTCCCCAGCTCCGAAAAAAAAAGAACCAAAAAAAAAAGGACAGAGTCTTGGCGGAATGGCCTCGTCTGCCATGCATATAGTCCAGGTTGCCTTGAGCTAGCAAGAATATCCCTGACTCAGCTTCAGCCTCTAGTACTGATTATAGGCCTTCACTACATACACACCCTCTTCCTCCTTAATCATGATTGGATTTTGACTTTGATAGTTCTTTGAGTTGATTATAGTCACGTGACTTAAAAAAAAAAAGCTGTTGGGGGCTGGAGAGCTGGCTCAGTGGTTAAGAGTACTTCCAGAGGTCCTGAGTTCAAATCCCAGCAACCACATGGTGACTCACAACCATCTGTAATGAGATCTGATGCCCTCTTCTGGTGTGTCTGAAGACAGCCACAGTGTACTTCTATAATAATAAATTTTTTTAAAAAAAAAAGCTGTTAAAGTGCTGTACAATTTCTTGAACCCATCCTTGCCTCCCTGGCATAATTTCACTTAGTGTGGTACATAATCTTTTCTACATATTACTGGACTTTATTTAATATTAGTCTATTAAAATTTTGTTTATATTGGTTTGTGGGACTTTTTTTTTTTTTTTAGAATTCTGTAAAATTGAGGTTGCATTTTTTTTAAATGAAATACGTACATATATGTTCCAGAGTATCTGTACCACATACATGTAGTATTTGAGGAGACCAGAAGAGGGCAGTTAGAGCTGTAGGTGATTGTGAGCCACCCAGTGTGGATTCTGGGAGCTAAACTTCAGTCTTTTGTAAGAGCAGCAGGTGTTCTTCATAGACCTCATTGTGTGTGTGTTGGGGGGAAGCGGCAGTTTTTGAGTTATGGCTTAAAAACTTGGTATGGTGACATCCCTTTAATCCCAGCATTTGGGGAGGCAGAGGGTCTTTGTTGAGTTGAAGACCAGTCTAGCTTACGTGACGATCTCCAGGCCAGTAAAACTACATAGTGAGCCCCACTCCCCTGCAGTCAAATAAATATTTTGGCAAATTAGAAGGATACTTAAACTATTTGTTTTGATAGTTTGTTTTGTAAGACATGGGTCTATTTTCTCTAAATTGCCACATTTACAGGTAGAGTTTTCCACCCTTGTGTTATTTTTTCTAATACAGGTTTTGTAGTGATTTTTCTTTTTTTTTTTTTTTTTTTTTTTTTTTTTTTTTTTTTTCCGAGCTGGGGACCGAACCCAGGGCCTTGCACTAGCTAGGCAAGCGCTTTCTACCACTGAGCTAAATCCCCAACCCTTGTAGTGAATTTTCTAATCTGGATTTTAATACAGTTTATTTGGGGATTATTAATATATTTCTATTATTTTTAATCTGTCATTTTAATCCTTTTTCTTTTATGCGGCCCTGGGCTTTAAATTTTGTCTGCCTGTGCTTATTTGTTGTGGGGTTGATTTTATTTATTTTTTCCTCTTTGTCATGTTTTTTTTTCTCACTTTACCATTTGTGAAGTTGCATACTTTTTTTTTTTTTGCTTCTTCATATTCTCTTGGTATCTTGAAAATTTGATGTGTTGGTCTGAAATTACTTTTGCTTTCTCACCTGTAGAGCACTTTTTTTTTTTTTTTTTGGTTCTTTTTCGAGCTGGGGACCCAACCCAGGGCCTTGCGCTTCTAGGTGCCACCACTGAGCTAAATCCCAGCCCCTGTAGAGGCATTTTTTTAAACTGCTTCCCACCCTGCCTGTCCAGCTTACTGTTACCTTTTCAGGGGTTTCTGAACCTCACCCATTTTTTTTCTTTTCAGTAAATATTTACTTAGGATAAACATTTTCCTTCCCTACTCAGGTTTGTTATTCTCCTTGCTCATTGTTCTGGCCTTGGTTTGATGATGGTCGGACACTACATTGAGCTTTATTAGCAGCCCAGTGGTCCAGCGATTGTAAAGTTCCTGTCCCAGCTTATTTTAGCTCAGCAGAGGCACTGACAACCTCTCAGACGTCCTAAACTGTTTTTTTTGTTTTGGTTTGGTTTTTTCCTGGTATGTTTTATTTTTGTCATGCTTTGGAATGCATGTCCTTACATCTCCGCAGAGTGTATTTTTTACATTTACCTTTTCAATGAATCATTCTCCCTTTAAAATTGCAAATCCTCTTTCTTTGTTGTCTCCTTTCTGTGTCTTTATTTACTTCACTTATCACTACTTACAAAATTTTTTTTTTAGTTACTCCAATTTGGATCTAGTAACATTTCCAGTTACTCATGAGTTGTTCTTTTGAAATTTAGAATTTTATCCTCTTGTAACTTTAGCTGGGAAGAATTAACTTACATTCAATACAGAATTTTACTTTCAATTTGATAGCATGTTCTTGGCCTTTAATTTATTTAGCATTTCTTTTACACTTCATGTGTTTTGTTTTTGGTTTTTGAGATAGCATCACTTTGTGTTCCAAATTGCCTGGGACTCTGCAGACTAGGGCGGTCGTGAACTCAGAATCGCCTTCCTATGTGCTGGGGTTAAAGGGACAGGTACTGCTCCTCATCTTAGTTGAGTTTTAGAGTGTAAAAGTTTCGAAATTTAGTCTTGTATTTTGAATTTGTGTTATTTAGATTCTCTCACTAAACATTTTTTCCTTAGTCACTTGAACATGTTCCTGTTTTTGTTTTGAGAGCAGGATCTTGTTCTGTAACCCAGATTGGTGTGAATTTAAATCCTGTAGTTTTAGTTTCCCCAGTGGTAAGATTATAACTGCGATACCATGTCCAGTTTATGCTTTACTGGGATAGGACCGTGACCTCCTGCTAAGCAAACACTGTATCAGCTAAGCTCCATTTCCAACTCCTGCATCAACAACTGTTGCTTTGTCTGTTATCCAGAGTCTTTGGAATAGCGTAATGACAAAGCAGTGTACATTCATGGGTTTTAGATCTGATCCAGGGTTCCATCTTTAATAGGATACTTGCTACTGATTGCTCATGTCACTTATGCTGACAAGGTTTTCATACCTAATTAAGTGATTTTATCTGAGTAAATAAAATTTTATCAGATGCTTTTCTGTCATTTATATACATCATATGATTTTCCTTCTTAAACTAGTCTTTCTTAAAAAGTGGTTTGCTTTTTATAAACTTCAGAATAATAGTTTGATTACTCATGCCCTCTAAAGCAAATCAGTAAGTTTTCTAAAGGAAATCCATGAGTTTTCTAAGTGCCATGAGCAAGTTTTATTATATGTTTGAATCCATTGTAAATTCTCTTCTCAGATTATTCTCAGATTATATCACTCTGGCTGAGAACTAGATTTTTTCTGTGTCCTTCATAAGACCTCAGTACTTTTGTATAATTACTTTGTTTTTTAGTATGATAAAATACTGTAAGCTAATCTTGTATAGTTTTAAACCAATGTTTATAATGCCTATAGTGAGCCATTTTCTCTGTAAGGAATGCGGATTTTTAAAAAAAATATGAATTGGTATTTTGACCAAAACTTTTTTTACTCTACCTTCAAACATACTAATATTTTTATTTATTTAAATTTAGATTTAAAGCAAAGTTTGGAAATTAATATTCTCTGTATGTCTTGTGCCATCTTTGACATGCTTAATAAACAGGGAAATATTGTTGCCTTTTCAAAAATGGTGAAAATATTTTACTTACTCTGACAAATTATTTGACTGTATCTGTCATATTGTATATTTCATGCATATTTAGTGCTGACTGTAATAATAAGATCATTGTTCTCCCTATACATACTAGAAAAGTGTTCTATCTACTGAGACATGTCTCAGCCCTGTATAACATCTTAACCAAGTAATTTACTTAAAATATGCTAAAGCTTCTATGGTTCCTGAATTAAACTATGTGGGGCATATTCAGGACTTCTCACAGTAACAGTGACGTGTTAATATTTATACGTTGTGTTGTGGTTATGAGTAAGATGCAGCTCGTTTCCCTGTAGCTGCAGTAGACGGATACTATTAAGGGTTTAAGGGTTTCTCGGTGATCGTCTCCCGATAGCTGTCTGTTAGCTTTCTATTGCTGCACTAGGGAGTGGGAGTCGTCATGTTAGAGATTTATTTTGACTCAGTTTCAGAGATTTCAGTGTCTGGTTCACTGATATCTTTCTTATGTCTTATTGTGAGGGAGACCATCATCTGAGGGAATGTGTGGGAGAGCTGAGCTGCTGGAAGGAAAGTGGACCCAATTTTAATAGTCTCTTCAGGGTTATGTCCACTCTCTCCTCACACTCTACTGACCTAACTTCCTTTCACTAGGCTTCCATCTCTTTTGTTCTGTCATGGGATTCCTGTCTGGGGTGAGTAGACATCTGTGTGTGTCTCTCCAGAAAAAGTTGTGTTCACATAACAACCCCTGCTTGCTGAAGTTTTGAGTAGCAGCAATTTACATAGTTCAACATTTTCCATGCTTTTTTTTTTTTAAATACAGAGGCCCTCTGACATATATATCCATTCCCCTGTAAGAATGAGATAATTACTGTGTGTGCTAAAATGTGCTGAATATTAACTTCACATTCTCTTGAACAGTCTAGGAAATAGACTTTCTTCTTTTCCTTTGAGGTTAGTTTGGCAGGATTTGTTCACTAAACTGCCTGGTCTGTGTAGTGAGTGGTTTTAGATGGGGGTGGGAGACAAATTATTACCACCTCCTCCTGGATCAGAAAACATAGCTTTTTTTTAGGAACACACTCTTATCTTTTTTTCCCCCCTTTTCAGACTGCATGCATGTAAGCAGTTGCTCTATGTCTAGCTTGCTCTGTTTTCTTTCTGTGTACATGTGTGCACATACAAGGGGTTTACTCAGTAGATGATATTCTTGCCTTGGAAACCGATGATACTCTTGCTTCAGCTTTCTCAATGTTGGGGTTTCAGGTGTGATCCACTATGCTTAAGAAGTCTTTATGTGTGTACTTTTTTATTCTTCAAGAAAGAGTGACTTTCATAGCCCACACTGCTTTCAAACTTGGCATCCTCCTGCTTCATTCTATAGATTGCTGAAATAGCAGGTATGTAGTACCATGCCCAGTTTCTTTCTTTCTTTCTTTTTTTTTCTTTTTCAGAGCTGGGGACCGAACCCAGGGTCTTGCGCTTGCTAGGCAAGTGCTCTATCATATTATTACTTTTTTGGAGACCAGGTCTCTCTGTGTATTCCTGGCTGTGTGCCACCATGCCTGGCGGCGGCATCATCATCATCATCATCATCAACATTGTGCATTTGTTTCCTCTTAAGTTTGATTTCATTTTGCTTTCTAGTTAATGTTTTTTGCTTTATCCTTTAATCCCACTCCACCCCCCAATTTGGTTGCTTTTGATACTTTTTGTTTCTTGAACTATTTTCTAAAGAACTGTGGGTTTTATAGATTTTAAAATTTAGTATGTTGGCTTTTAAAGGATTCATTTTTACTTTATGTGTATGAGTGTTTTGTTTCAGTGCATATTTATGTATCGTGTCCATGCACTGCCTGTGGAAGCCACTGGAACTGGAGTTACAGGTGGTTGAGAGCTGCCATGTGGCTGTTGAGAACCGAACCTGAGTTTTCTGCAAGAGCAAATGTGCTCATAACTGCTGAGCCATCTTCTAGCTCCTGTAGTATACTCTAGCTCCTGTAGTATACTTTAGCTCCTGTAGTACACTCTTTATTGCTTCTTTCTTTCTTTCTTTCTTTTTTTTTTTTTTGGTTCTTTTTTTCGGAGCTGGGGACCGAACCCAGGGCCTTGCGCTTCCTAGGCAAGTGCTCTACCACTGAGCTAAATCCCCATCCCCTATTGCTTCTTTCAATAGACGACATTGATTTTGTTTTTTGTTGACTTGAGATGAATTAAAATATTTTATTGTAAGCAAGAGATCTACTTAAAAGTCCTTCAGGTAAAAGCAGGCTTAATTATAGGGAATGATTTTATAAGGAATGGACTTTCCACAACCTCTGAAACAGACAGTGGTTAGGAGTGAGGACATCTGCATGATTTGCCATTATTCCTATCTATAAACACACACACACAGAGTAGTAACTAAAATAGGTAGCATTTAACAATACAATTTATCAGTTTCCCTGGCAATTAACAAAGTGGCTTCCCAGGTCCTGTCATACATCAGGACAGATTTGTATCCATTTTCTCTCTCTCTCTCTCTCTCTCTCTCTCTCTCTCTCTCTCTCTCTCTCTCGGAGCTGTTGTATCCATTTCTAACAAGTAGAATTTACCTAAATTTCAGACTTTTTTGTTTGCATCTTATGCTTAATTAAGGGTTGAGAAGCAATTTCAAGAAAACGCTGTATTGGTTTTACATGTAATTAGGATATTTTCCTATTTAATGAGGTATTTTCTAATGTAGTGGATCTAGCTTGCCTTCATATATATCACAGCTTTAAAGTTTTTTATAGTTTATGTTTAATTAGATGTGATACATATTGTATCCCTAATTTTAACTTTATAATTCATTATTGGTATTATTGGTTTTTTATTGTTACTTGCTTTTTGTTTTTGTTTGTTTGCTTTTTAAAGATTGAGACAGGATTTCTCTATGAAGCCCTGGAACTCTCTAAATAAACCAGGCTGGCCTTGAACTTGCACATATGTATCTGCTTTCTGCCCTTTTTTTTTTTTTTTTTTTAATATTGTATTGATGCTGTGGCCTTGTGAATAAGACCTTGCTATACCCCTAGCTCTGTGCATCTTTTAAAAAAAAAAAGGTCATGCCAGCATTTTTTGTTTTATAGAGAAATTCCTCTGTGTAGAGCAAGTAGAAGTTAAAGACATGAAAAGCCAGACTTTTGAGCCAGGAGAGTGGAATAGGAATAAGAACAAAACAGTAGCTTAAAAGATGATGCTAAAGATATAAACATCAACTATTGGTGAAGGAAAATAACCAAAATTTACTCTTGCCCTCTTGTCACCTCAGGTTAGCCTTACTCCTTAAGGGCTCTGATGACTTAACTGTACTTCCTTTTCAAAGTTCCTGGATGAAACTTGGTTTGAAAACTAAGTTTAGAAAAAAAATGTAGCATTTGCTTAAAAAAATTATTTTTTAATTACACAGATAATGTGTGTGGTTACCTGCATGCCAGTGCAGCTGACTTATAGAAATCAAAAGATCTCCTATGTGCTGCTTGATATGAGTGCTGGGAATTGAACTCTGATCGTCTGGAAGAACAGTCAAGTGTTCTTAACTACAGGGTTCTGAGTCTTGGTGACAGGGTTTGGCCTCTCATCTGTATATAGATTTTGCCTCCAGGTTTCCTATTGGGTATCCTTGACCTTTACACCACTGTCTTCAGAATTTGCAATGTAAATGTAAACGCGTGTACAGTTCAGAATCCTTTGACCCCACACTCTTATTTCTAAGCCCGTATATCTTTTCAGCTTGTGTATAGTATGTCTCCCTACTCCATTTCCACCCCCATGGAGTTAAGTCTTACAGGAAAGGAACCCAGGTGCCACATGTCTAACCGATGAGATAGGTAGGATAGAGAAATGCCAAGTCACAAGGAGAGGAGGGTCTCCTGAGAGTAGGTTTTGGAAAGTGACTCCATATCTCTTCCTTTCTCTTGGCAGATGATCTGCATGTGGCATAGGTAAATCTCAACTATGTTGTTTACCTCTTAAGTTCAGAATTGAAAGAAAATCACTCAGTAGCTAGACTTAAAAGGCATCACTTGCTGTAAATTACTTGCCAGATTTTATGGACTAGGCTAATGAGATATGCAGAGTAGAAATTGCTTATTATGTACAAATCAACAGAGTGGTATGAGAGTAATCTTAATTTTTAAGGGTAGTGACAACTGCTTTCCTTACTTTGTAAAGCTCTTATACTCATTTGGATAATAAGCTACATTTTTCTTTATCGTTTTGAAGTTGAACTGTTAAATAAAGGATATATGTGATTCTTAGTCTTAATATTTTTAAGCACCTTTTAAAAATTTGTTCTTTAATGCTTGAGTTGAGGTTAAAAAATGCATTGGCTTTAGATATCAGAGCTGGATTTTGTAGATTTTACTAAGCAGACTAGAATTAAATGTGTGACATAAAAGTCCAAAAGTTCATCTGTTTAGTTTTATAACAAATGCTATGTTGTATATTAGGAGGTCTTAGTTTTGAATAGACCATTTTCATTAAAGACTTTGTAGTGAAGAAGCAAATAGGGATTTATATTAGAGCGTAATCTGACGGTAAAGTGGCCAATAAGAACCAAGACAAGTTTCCAAAATGAAGAGAACTTAATTTGATTTAATGATATAAATCAAGTAGAAGTTCCAAGAGCAAATAGTTTCTGAATATTGTGTTCTCTGTGTTATGGTATATACAATAGTGATTACGACCAGGAAAACTCTGATTTTACAGTATATTGTAGATAGGATTTTTAAAAAAACATGCTCGATGGTGACATGTCTTTTTTCCTCCCCCTTTTTAGAATATGGTTTCTAGTTTTAGGGTTTCTGAATTACAAGTGTTACTGGGCTTTGCTGGACGGAATAAAAGTGGGCGCAAGCATGACCTCCTGATGAGGGCGTTGCATTTACTGAAGAGTGGCTGCAGCCCTGCGGTTCAGATTAAAATTCGAGAATTATACAGACGCCGATACCCACGGACACTTGAAGGACTTTCTGATCTATCCACAATCAAATCTTCAGTTTTCAGTTTGGATGGTAGCTCATCACCAGTAGAGCCTGACTTGGCCGTGGCTGGGATCCACTCGTTGCCTTCTACTTCCATTGCACCTCATTCACCATCATCTCCTGTCGCTTCTGTGCTGCTTCAAGACACTAAGCCCACGTTTGAGATGCAGCAACCATCTCCTCCCATTCCTCCTGTCCATCCTGACGTGCAGTTAAAAACGCTGCCCTTCTATGACGTCCTTGATGTTCTCATCAAGCCCACAAGTTTAGGTAAGTATTAAGAAAATTATTTTTAATTAAAATTTTTTAGAAGCGAATAAAATAACCTTCAACTATTGATTAGTGATTTGTTGTTAATACCTTAATGTTGATAGCCAGAGTTGGCAAGATGGTTCAGAGGGTAATAACGATGCTAGTGCCAGACCTGGTGACCTGAGTCCGTCCCCAAGACTCGTGTGCTGAGAGGGGAGCACCTGTTCCTGGAGCAAATCCTCTGCTCTTGCACACGGGTACCTCAGCATGCATAGTGCCACACATACGTTAAACGTATTTGTAAGAATTGTTAGTCAGGTGTGGTATACAGTGATTTAAGAGATTTGTAGATTTAGCAAGGCTACAGGGAGGCGAGCCTGGACTGCCTAGTAAACTTGAGGCTGACCTGGATTACATATTGATTCCTTATTTTAAAAGCAAAACAGACACCCTCTACCCCCTCCATCCCCCCCCCCAAAAAAAAAAAAAAGAAAAATTAAGGGACCAAGGAAGTGCTTTAGTGTGTAAAAGCAGCAGGACTGAGGACCTGAGTTTGAGTATCTAGAACCCATTAGACCCAGACTTGGGTAACACCTACAGGGAGGTGGGAAGTGGAGACAGAGAATCCCTGCAAGTTTAGTGTGAGAGTGACACACACATGACTGACATTGTGGTTTAATTTACATGCTCCTGCCTGAATTGGCAGGTGAATGTGGGTTCACACACGAACGTTTAAAATCAGAGTAAGTCATGCATGGTGGAACTCATGCCTATAGGACTTATGCCTATATTTCTAGTACTTGGGAAACTGAGGCAAGAGGGTTGCTGAGAATTGGGGCCAAACTGGGCTACATAATACTGGACCATCCAGGGTTAGGTAGGAAGACCCTGTCTCAAAAACAAAACAAGACAACAAAACCAAACAAACAACTACAAACTTAAGGTATTACTGCTAAACATTTAAATACATGAGTAAAAAGCTGTGATAAACACAACTGAAACTTAATTTTAAAATGTTCTATCATTTGAGTGTCTTTATTTTTCTAATTTGTAAGGATTGTGTCTGTGTGGTAGGGATATAGAGAAGGGCATAAAAAGCCAGTATAAAACTTAAACTGTTTTTTTTTTTTTTTTTTTCCTCGGAGCTGGGGACCGAACCCAGGGCCTTGCGCTTGCTAGGCAAGCGCTCTACCACTGAGCTAAATCCCTAGCCCCTTTTGTAGTCTTATTGTGTAGCTCAGGCTAGACTGGAATGCTGTCCTAGTGCCTCAGCCGTCCAAGAGCTGAGATTAGAGGGGTGTCTCAGCACCTAGCTAGCTTTTTTTCTTTCAAATTTGTGTCTTTTATCTCATTTTTCTGCACTTTTAATTCCTGTGGCTAGAACTACCTCCCATATTCTTTTTATGTCTTAAGGACTCAGATTGCTTTTGAGGGAATAAATTTAGGCCTTAATAATCTATCACCTTTGATAGTCTTATAGGTCCTAGCTTTTGTTTAATGTAGTTTTAAACTACTTCCCAACAAATAAACCTCTCAGCTGAAGAGCTGACTCCTTGGGTAATAGTGAGTACTGCTTTGGAGAAGACCCGGGTGAATTTCCAGCACCCACAGCAGGGGAGCTGTGAGCCTGTAACTCCAGTTCTGCACATGTCTACGCTCTCATATAAGCACATATACATCATTAAAAGAATAAATCTTAAAAATATACCTCTTATACATATTTTTTTCTAATGGCAAAGGGTGTTTGATAAATTTTACCATTTTTTATTATATCTTTATTCTTTTGTGCGTATGTGGGTGGTACAGTGTATTGTTCTGACTCAAAGAGTTGTCAAATGGGGCTGCCTAATGAGATTTGCACAGTCTGATTGTTGTCAGGCCAAGATGGCTACTTGGTAACCCATGTGGTTGAAGAGGTCTGACTTGCATAAATTGTTATCTGATGCGTGTGCTCTGTGTGTGTGTGTATGTGTGTGTGTACATGCATACAGATATATGTAGTAATAATAATAATGTCTAACCATAAAAACTCCACATTTTTGAAATTTTTAAATGAAAATTTTCTTATTGTTTACATTTTATTTTGAAATTAATATTAGAGGAAAGGTCTCTAATATTATGCCTCAGTGGGTCAAAAACAGTTGTCACCACACCTGTTTGATACTCATGTCCAGGTGATGGATGGAGAGAACTGCCTCCTGCATGTTGTCATTTGGGCTCTACAAGTGCTTTGCTGCATGTACACTCATTAAAATCAAACAAACCACTCTTTGTTTTGTTCTCTCTCTTTCTTTCTTCCTTCCTTCCCTTTTCCTTCCTTCTTTCTTTTCCTTCCTTTTCTTTTCCTTTCTTTCTTTCTCTTTCTTTCTTTCTTTCTTTCTTTCTTTCTTTCTTTCTTTCTTTCTTTTTTTCTTTTTCTTTTTTTCGGAGCTGGGGACCAAACCCAGGGCCTGGTGCTTTCCAGGCAAGTGCTCTACCACTGAGCTAAATCCCCAACCCCTAAACCACTCTTTGTAACAGAAGTCTGGGTGCAATGAGTGGCACATGCCTGTATTATTCCTAAGTAAAGGAAAGATGATCAGGAACCCAAAGTCATTCTTGGTTATAAAGTCTCAGGTCAACTTGAGCTGCCAAAGACCCACTCTGAAAACAAACATCCTGGCGGTGGTGGTGCCCACCTTTAACTCGGCATGTGGGAGGGAGGCAGAGCAGCTGGATCTCTGAACTGGAGGCCTGGTTTACAGACGCATTCCAAGGCAGCCTAACCCTGAGTCTGAAAACCAACCAACCAAAGCCCAGTGACAGGACAAGCACTGAGAAATGCTTAAGGTTTCTTTTCTTCATCATTCGTCCTTTCATTTTTACCTCTTCTTTTCTTCTTCTTCTTCTTTTTTTAAACAATACAAAAACAAGGCCTCACCGTGCAGCCCTAGCAGTTCTAGGTCTTGGTATGTGGATAAGACGAGCCTACAAAATTTCAGTGATCCACTTGCCTTTGCCTCACAAGTGTTGGGCTTAATGTGTATACCACTTTTCCTGGCTCATTCTTTACATTTTCATTCCCTTCTAGTTATTTGGTTAAGATAACTTATTTTCCCTCCCTCCTTCTCTCCCTCACTCCTTCCCTCCCTCCCTCTTTTAAAAATAATTTACATTATGTGTTGTAATAATATAAAAAAATAAAATGGGTATTGTTGTCTTTTACCCTACTAGGTCCTCGCAGTGGTGTCCCAAGATATCTGCTAGATATCTTGGCGGAAACACATCCCAGCACTTTCCTACACTCAAACCATCACATAAAAGAACACACAACACAGTACTTTTAGGTCCAATTGATAAGATATAATTGCCCACTTAAACATACAAAGCCCGGTACCATCCATCCCTTGAGAACATTAATAACAACCTGTAAATACACAGAGCAGAATCTTAACATCACCTGCCATGGCTTCTCACCCTCTCCTCGTCTCCTCTTCCTTCAAACTTCTCTCCCGCCCATCCTTCCTTCTCCTCCAATGACAGGCCTCCTTCTATCCTGTACCTGCCCCTCACCTGTACTTTACAAATTCAATGGGAGGTGGTTCTGGTGAAGTCACCTGAGTTCTGAGTCCTTGACTAGGCAGCTGTCCTTGGGGCAGTGGAATTAGCATCAAAATACAGATAACTTCAGGGCAAACCACAACAATTATGTTTTCTTCTGTGACTCATATACATGTTTTTCCTTCGGTATTAATTCAGAATTATGCTGTAGTTTGGATGTTGCATACTCTGTGTGTGTTTAAGGTTTGGTGTACCCTTTGGGCTTGTTAGCAGATGAGCTTGCAGTGGGCAGTTTTTAGGTTGTGGCACATGCTCAGCCCACTCATACCGCCTCTCCTTTCTTCTTTCCTCATCTCTCTCCTTTGCTACCTTCCTCCATCTCTCCCTGACTGGGGTGTGAGCAATTTTGCTCTAGTAGGTGACACCTACAGGTTCTGTGGTGCGACACCACATGTTCAAAGCAATTGGTTCAACCAGTCAGGCTATGAAACCTAAAATTCTGAAAACTTTTCTTTTTAGAATTGATTCAGGAACTTATTGTGAGGGATATTTAGTTAGCAACTTTAGTAAGCATATGTGATGTGAGGCCCCGTCAGGAATATGGCACAGAAGAGAAGTCTGTAGGATAGTCTTCAGGATAGTTATTACAGTAGAAATGTTTGACCACTTCTAAGGTGGGGCCAAGAGTAGAATCAACAATGTACCTCCACTCATTAACATCAACAGTGTAGGTGGTAAATTCCAGAACCTCATAGTTTTCTTTCCTTTCTGCTTTGTTCAGAAGTAGAAATGTTCTTTCTTTAACTGCCTGTGTAGCTTTTCTTTTACTAATTTCTGCAAGACTAAAGAAAAATAGTTTTTTTGTTTTGGTTTGAGACAGGCTTCTCTGTATAACCTTGGCTGTCTTAGAACTCAACTCTATAGACCAGCTGGGTATAGTGTGTATATCTATAACTGGGGAGGCTGAGGCAGAAGTATGGAGACTTCAAAGTCAGCCTAGGGTATATAGCAGGACACTTCAGAGAGGGTGTGAAAACTGGGACAGGGTCCTGGTAGCTCAGGGATCAAGACCTTCCCTAGCATGTTTGAGGCCTAGAACTGAATTTGATCCCTAGAACTGAAAAGGGGGCGGGGAGTAACAACTGAGTAAGAACTATAAATTGTGCTCAGATTTTACATCAGCCTAGTTAATGAGGAATTCAATTGCACTTTCTTATAGAGACTTGTGGGAGCTTGGGATGTCAAATATGTGTAGTTGGGATTATTGGAATTTATGTCAAGAAGAGAGCTCTAATTAATTATAGAAGTTGAAATTGTAGTGCATAATTGTAAGACCAAATAGTGAAGAACTGAGTAGACTGTAGGAGGCTTGAGAAGTATAGGTTTGTTAGGAAAAAGAGCTAAGGCAATTGCTAGTGGGGGACTGTGTAGAGTAGAATTTAGAGCCGGCTTACTCAGACCTGGGACACAGTAGCAGAGAAATTGGAAGGCATGGAGGAATGCTGAGGATAACTCACTTCACCCTGCTCTCATGGGAAGTTGGCAGAGAAGACATGGTGAGCAGAGCGATGTCACTTAGAATGGCAGCTGGGACAGGGAAGAAGAAGGTTTTAGGCAACAACAGGACTCAGTGTGGAAGGCAGAGAGCACTGAGGTCAAGGAAAGGGCTTGTGGTAATTCCACTGTGGGGTAGCTATCTTCCTCTTCTGTAACTCTGACTTAAATTCACTACTTTTCAGATATAAGAAATCTCAATTCTCTGGCCTTCAGTTAACCTTTGCAGTGGTGAATAGTAATATAGCGATGATGTCTGTTAGGTTTAACCAAATAATCAAAATTGGACTAGCTTGATAATATAAAATGGCTTTATTTCTCTGTTAACAATTGTATATAAGTGGAACTTTGTACATTTTTATAAAGATTTTAAGTTTTAACATCCCCTAGTATTTTAAGAAATATTTTTTCTCCCAATTTCATTTTTACTTTCATAAAATGCATGTGACATCAAAGTGTCTATAGACTCCCATTGCCAGTCCATCTCTGTCTCCTTTCAACTTGTAAAACTGAAACTCGGAGCCCATAAAACTATAATTCCCCACTTCTTCTCCCTTAGCTTCTAGCAACCGCAGTTCTATTTTCTGTCTCTGATATTGACTCAGCTAAGTCTTTGTTGTAAATGAAATCACAGAATACAGTTTTTTGCTGTTGAGCTTGTTTCACAGTTAAGATAATATCCTCCATACTTGTCTTGGCATAGTACGTATCATTTCCCCCTCCTTAAAACTGAACATTACTATGTATTTTTGCCTTTTGCATGTGTCTGTTTTGGAAATTTGGTTGCTTTCACATTTTAGCTGTTGTGAATGATACTTCTATGAACATGAATATAAATATCTCATTATCTTTTTGGATCATATAGTGATTGTTTTTAAGAATTATTTATTTTATGTATATGAGTATACTAGCTGTCTTCAACCACATCAGAAGAGGACATTGGATGGTTGCGAGCTACGATGTGGTTGCTGGGAATTGAACTCATGACCTCTGTAAGTAAGAACAGTCAGTGCTCTTAACCACTGAGCCATCTCTCCAGCTCCCAATAGTGATTGTTTTTAAGTTTTAAGCAACTATCATGCTGTCTACCACAACTGCAATGTCTTATATTGCTATGAACAGTACACAGCTTTGCAGGGGAATTTTCCCACACCCATGCCAAAATGTTCTGGGTTTGGGGATAGTGCTTTATTTTGGATAGTAGCCAACCTAATGTGTATAAAGTAATACTGAATTGGAATTTTCATTGGAGTCCTCTAATTATGAATTATATCGACTGCTTTTTCATGTGATCATTAGTCATTATGTATATTGTTTAGAGAGAAGTCTTTATACATTCTTTTGCCCAGTTTTCATTTGGGTTTACTTTTACATTTTTTTTTTTTTTTTTTTGGTTCTTTTTTTTTTTTGGAGCTGGGGACCGAACCCAGGGCCTTGCGCTTCCTAGGCAAGCGCTCTACCACTGAGCTAAATCCCCAACCCCTACTTTACACTTTTTTCTTTTTTTTCTTTTCTTTCTTTTTTTTTTTTTTTTTTTTTTTTTTTTAGGATTTGTTTTATGCATGTGAGTATGCTCTCGTTGTCTGCACACACACTAGAAGAGGGCTTTGGATCCTATTACAGATGGTTGTGAGCCACCATGTGGTTGCTGGGAATTGAACTCAGGACCTCTAGAGGGAAGCACACTCAGTGCTCTTAACCACTGAGCCATCTTCTAGCCTACTTTCAACACTTTTTTTTTTTTTTTTTTTTTTTTTTCTTCTTTTTTTCGGAGCTGGGGACCGAACCCAGGGCCTTGCGTTTGCTAGGCAAACGCTCTACCACTGAGCTAAATCCCCAACCCCTCAACACTTTTTTATTGTTGATTTTAGGAGGACTTCCCACCTCTGTTCTCTAGCTCCCATTCATGTTTGATTTAGAGAAACAGTGTAATAAGGATAAGGGGGAAGTATTCTTAGATGGCATTGCCGTGATTGACGGGGTGTGGAAGCCAAGCACAGTCTTAGATGATGCACTTACCATTAACTTTATGAGCCTTAAGTCTGCCTATCAACTTTACATTTTTAAAAAATTTATTTTGTGTATATAAAAGTGCTTGTCTTCATGTCTTATACCACATGCATGCCTGTTGTTCATAGTGGACAGAAAAAGATTGAGTACCCTGGAATTGGCATGCTAGATAGTTGTGAGCCTCTGTTTAGGTGCTGGAAATTTAACTCAGGCCCTTTGGAAAAGCTATCTCTGGTCTGCAATGATACTAGTTATTCTATCTTTACAACCACTTCTAGCCTGTGTACGACTTGTAGGGAGGAATCTTGAATACAAGCCAGCTTACTGCAAGGTCAACAGAGGACGGGAGGGGATAGTGTATCAGACCTCATTTTTGTTAAAGAATATTTAACAAGGCATGTCAAAATGCCAACTTTTACCTAAATATTTTACCAAGCCAGAGTCATTATTATCAAGTAGGTGGTATTATCAAGTAGTGTGTCTATCAGAATATAGCTTATTTGCCTTGAAATACTTTATTTTACTTAATTATTTTGAGACAGGGTCATACTAAGAAGCCCTGGCTGACTTGGTAGCACGTAAACTAACAGAAATCTGTCTGCTTCTGCCTTCTGAGTGCTGTGACTGAAAATGTGTACTGTTGTGACTGGCCCAGATTTTCAAGTTTTTTGAGTGCGTGTTGGTATCCTTAAAGTCAGAAGATGTTGGATCTTCTGGAGCTGGAGTTACAGGTGTTGCCAGCCATCTGATGTAGGTGTTAAAAGTTTAACTTTGGTCCTTGGTCTCTGTAGGAACATCAAGCCCTCTTAACCCCTGAGTCATCTTTTCAACCCTTCATTCTCTTTTATTTCCTCCTCCTCCTCCCTCCCTCCCTTCCCCTCCCTCCCTCCTCCTCCCCTCCTCCTCCCTCCCTCCCTCCCTCCTCCCTCCCTCCCTCCCTCCCCCTCCCTCCCCCTCCTCCCTCCCTCCCTTCCTAGCAAGGACTGAAATGTAGACATCAGAACTAAAATTTATCCGTATAATTTCTGTTCTCAGAAAGCTTTCACGTGTGTTAACAGTCATAAAATGTAGAGAAAAGAGTTCCCATATTATTGAGAAAGAAAGATTTAGAAGGTTTATGTCAGTTTCATTTTTGTGTGTGTTCCTCATTTTTACTTTGTTCCTTTTGGGGCACTCTGTATTTGTGTTGGATATTTTCAGATTGATTTATGGCTAAAAAAACACAACGCTCACACTATTAAACAAGACTGAAAACACTGTGCATTCACTTGGTTGCTTGGTTTGTGCTAGAGATGGGGTCTAGGGTCTCGTGCCAGCCATTCTAGTCCTGAGCTATATATGGCCCAACTACCTTGTCACTTGTATCTCACAGTATGGGCTATTGTATTATGTTTGATGGTTACACTGTCATGGGTGAGCTTAGTCATTGACAGGGAACTAGGAAGCCATACAAGGGGAAGGGATGAAAGGACAAACGAGCCAAGGATGAGGAAATAGGAAATAGCATTATGTTTCTATGAAACATCATCCTGCAATAAAGTGCCCATGCTTTTTACTCAAGGCGTTAATATTTTTCTTGATTTGATGTGACCGACAAAGAGGGCTTTCTGATGTTAGACATTTAGCTATCTTGTTGCTCATGATCTTGGATATGGATATTGTAGTAATAACATAGCTTGCTCTTGGGCGATACTGCAGTACTTTACAATCTCTACTCTCCCTTCCTCCCTCCCTGCTGTCAGTAGGTCCTTATTTTTGAGACAAGATCTCTGTAGCATTAAGCTTATTATTATACAGTCCAGGCTGGCTTTGAACTCACGATCCCCTTGCCTCACCCTTTTGAGAGCTAAGAGTACAGGCTTGTGCCACAATGCCTGTAATGAGCATCAGAACATCAGTATTAATGATTTGCAGTTCTTCGTGATGTTTTCAATACATTTTAGCTTTTAATAATATAGTTTAGCAGGATAACTTTATAAGATAATTTTTTTTATAACTAGGTTATCTTTTATAAGCAATAATTAGTATTTATAAAATTTACCTAAAGTTCCGAAATTTTTGGACTTTCTTTTGTGTGCTCCGGGTACTTAAATATAAAGCACTAAAATAAGAAAGATGCTAAGAATATGAATTTTTAAATTTTTATTTATTGTTATTTATTTTATGTCCATTGGTGTTTTACCTGCTAGTGTATCTGTGTGAAGGTGTCAGAACTCCTGGAACTGGAGTTATAGACAGTGGTGAGCTGCCATGTGGGTGCTGGTTATTGAATCTGGGAAGAGCTGTCAATGCTGTTAGCTCCTCTCTCCAGCCCTCAGAAAACATGCATTTCGTGGATGGCAATACTGTGAGGGAATGTTTCTGACGCTCATGAGATAGTCCAGAATGAAATGTCATCTTGAATGGTTATATTATATTCTGATATCACAGTATAGTTCATGTTTTAGAATACTAAATGATTATTTAAAATTAAGCTCATTTGGATAACTATACTCAAAATTGTAGATAAATACAGTTTCATACAATCCTAGAGTTTTAGAGTATTAATTACATTTAACCTTGAACATTTCAGGCCGTAGCAAAAACTTCCTCGTTATTGCAGGTGCTTCTTTGTTACTGAATACATTTTTTTCCCTCCTCAGTTCAAAGCAGTATTCAGCGGTTTCAAGAGAAGTTTTTTATTTTTGCTTTGACACCCCAGCAAGTTAGAGAGATATGCATTTCAAGGTAAGAGGAATGTTTCAAATGTATTTTTCCTTGAAGGTTATGTGTTTGCCTTACAGAGTTTAAACAGAATAGATTAGGTGACTTAGACAGAAACTTGTTTTCAAAATTCTAGCATTCTGTCAAAGATCATAAGCTTTGTTACTCCTAAAGCCTTTCCTTACGGCTTACACACTTTGCTGTGCCACACATGACTTTTCCTGTTGCAGTGCATTTCAGTTATGCCACATGCTACTGTCATGACAACCGTGACTCGTAACTTAGGAGTTTCTTTAAGAATTTTAATTGCATGTATAAAAGCAATTACAAGTACAGTCACATGTGGTTAAAGTTTCCATGTATAAACTTTGGGGGCCCATAGTCCACTCTCTATAAAAGTTGAACTAATCTTTTTTCCTTTCTTTCTTTCCTTCCTTCCTTCTACTTTTTTTAAAATACATCCATTTGTGTGTGTAGGGGGTGTCAAATGTCATGGTGCAGTTGTCATGTTAGAGAATATTGAAAATTCGGGAACTAGATATCTTCTATGTGGCTTCAGGGATCCAACTCACCAGGCCATTAGCTTAGTTAGTATCCATTGCTCTTAGCACTGAGCTGTGTTGCCATGCCCACCTGTGCTGTTTCTTAAGGAATAATAGTTAAACAAAGATAAGTCATATAATAAATACTGTGTACTCGGAAAAAGTTACAGTCTTTGAATTAAACCTCAAGAATCTTTTTAAGTTTCTTTTTAGATATATTTGCCAATATTTTTTGTTTTTCTGGCGCTTGTAATTAAACTTTGGACCTTCTGTGTGCTGTGCAAGTACTCCTATCACCTGCAGTGTTTCAGCTGAAAGTTTTATTTTAAATAGGGCAGCATAATACAAAGTGTGAGAATGTGGCATGTCGATGGATGCATCCCTTGTGCTCCAGAGGTAGAGGTGAGAGGATCAGCAGTTAAAGGTCAGCTTTGGCTACCTAAAATTAGTTTCAAAGTGAACATGAATTTGATAGTACTCCAAAGATAAAATAACTGTAAACAGACATTTTGAGACTAAATGGGAATAACTTAATGATTATTCTTGGTAACTGGGCTAGGAATGGTGGCACTTGTCTTTAATCCCAGCATTCAAGAAGCAGCTGGCATAGGCAGATCACCGTGAGTTGAAGGCCAACTTGGTTTATAAACTGAGACCTTGTCTCAAAAAGAAAAGTACTAGCTAGCTTATTTCAACTTGACATAGGCTAGAGCCATTTTGGAAGAGGAGACTTCAGTTGAGCAAATGCTGGCACTAGGTTGGCCTCTGAGTAAGGCTGCTGCTGTCTTAGAGTTTTGCTTCTGTAGTGAAACACCAAGACCAAGGCAGTTTATAAAAGGAAGCATTTAATGGGGCTAGTTTACAGAGAATTGGTCAGTGGTCACTGGAGTAGAGACTGTAGCCTGATCTGCTGACCGAGAAGAGGTGGGGAGGGAGACAGAGATGTAGACGGGCCTGGCGTGGCCTTTTGAAACTTCAAAATTTATCCTTAGTGACACACTTCTTCCAAGGCCACACCAACTCTTGACAGTGCCACACCTCTAATTGGTCCTAAATTATTCCTCTAAATAGGGAAAAAGTATTCAAACTGGAACCTGTGGGGCCATTCTTATTCAAATAAGCATACCTATAGGCCATTTTCTTGTCTGTCCATTGCTTCCGGGCAGCCCAGCTCTCTTGATGATGTCACCCCTGTGTGCTGTTACTGGTTACTGTAAGAAAGTTAGCTGAGCAAGCCAGTAAGCACTTCTCCATGGCCTCTGCATCAGCTCTTGCCTCCAGGTTCCTGCACTGTTCAATTCATGTCCTGACTTCCTTCAGCAGTGGAGTATTGTTACATAAGTGCTGTAAGCTAAAATACCTCCTCTCCCCCAAATTGTTATGGTTCTGGTGTTTATCACTGCAATAGAAACTCAAGGTTAGCTGTGTATCCTCCTCCCTGGCCAAAATGATTAATAGATAACACCACAAACAGGAGAAATACTGTTACTCTTTGCAGTTTGGATGTAGAAGAGGAGTTCTAGTGTCATTGAACTTAGGTAAAAGAAGAAACTCAAAGTCATTTTATTACTCTGTAAAAAATGAATTTGTGAGGTAAGAAGGAAAGGTAGTAAGTTGTAGTATGATCAGTTTTGGGTGCTGGAAAGATGACTCCATGGTTCAGAGCCTGGATGCAGACGACTCAAGTGGTCTCTAGTGCTCACCAGGTTCATAGCCATCTGTGATCCAGTGCCGGGTGCTGGTGCCCTCTTCTAGCCTTTTCCAGTCTTTATTATGTGAGTGTGCACTGTCAAGCTTCTAAGTGAGTATATTCAGATAATATGTCAGGAATTCTTAGCACTTAGCATTTGAAAGTGTGTCTAATATTGTATGGAAAAGACTCTGAGACATGACTGTAGATTTTTTTGAATAATCATGCTGTTTTATTAAAATTATATATCCTAAAAACCTCAAGATTTTATAATTTATAGTTTGAGGTTCCACAGAATAATGTTTACATAAAAAAACTGGTTTGTAATAGTCTTGGGATATAATAAGTCAACAAAGAACACAAAAGTAAAAATTATTTTAAACAAAAATTTGTATCAATTATCTAGTGATAAGTCCTTGTTTGAGGTTAACATTGAGTGATTTGTATAAGGCATAGTATTAATGACATAATGACTTTCTACAACTGATTGCAGTCTTTTTAGGGAGCCGAATTATTTAATTGAAGTGTCCATTGGCAGTTTAGTCACACAAATGAATTGATGTCTTGGTCGTCTTAGAAAACTACCGAATTAGTATGTGGGCCTTTGAAGGAGGGAAGTGAAGAAGATGTAGATTGGGAAATACATATTTCAAGGTGCATTTAATTTTCTGTGTGCATGCGGTTGTGTGGAAGTCCATGTGCTTGGGGAGGCTGCTGAACATCTCACCACCACCAGAGCTCACCCACTCCTGTGATGCAGTCCTCTCTGATCCTGAACTTAGGCTTGCAGCCAACAAGCTCCGTGTTCTTCCTGTTGCCTTCTGCTCTCAATCCTTTCCTCCTGTGCTGGAGTTACAGTTATGATTACACCTGGCATTTTATGTTGTGAGGCAAGCCCTCTTTTTCCCTCAGCCATCTCTCTAGCCCTAAATAATTAATTTAAATAAAAACTTTTAATAATGTCCTGAAGATAGATGATAGTGGTGGTGGTTACCCACTATGAATGTACTTACTGCTTTAGATGGTTCGTTGAGCTTAATAATTTCATGTATGTTTATCCCAAGTATAAAGTTATACCAAGTAATGCTGTTTTCCGTTGCTTTGAAAAGAAATGTGTGTAGGTTGCTGTATGTAGAAGCCAGTGGTTGGCATCAGGTCGTTAGTTTGTCCACCTTATGTTGAGGCAGGGTCTCACAGACAGTTGAGCTAGCCAGTTTGTTCTGGACAATTCCTGTCTGCATCTCCTGATTGCTGGGATTGTAGGTGAGTTGCAACTCCTGCTATTTAATTATAAGAGTGCTGAGGATTTGAATTGTGGTCTTCATGAATTTTATAAATTGAACCATCTCTCTAGCTCCCACTCAGAAGTTAGTTAATTCTGTCATAAAGTTGTATCTGACCAATGTTCAGATTTTTTAAGTTGTCAAGTAAGGGCTGCATGCTACTTTTAACTTAATATGGTGAATTAGTTTTTGTTGTTACTGTATTTCACACACACACACACACACACACACACACACACACACACTCTCTCTCTCTCTCTCTCTCTCTCTCTCTCTCTCTCTTTCTCTCTCTCTCTCTCCTTCGTTCATTTGTTCGTTCGTGACAGTTCCTCTATGTAGCCTTGACTGGCCTGGAACTTACTTTGTAGCCCAGGCTGATCTCAAATGTAGAGATTTGCCTGCCTCTGTCTCTGCCTTTGCCTCTGCCTCTGCCTCACCTCCAGAGCATTGGGAAAAATGTGTGTGGCCACCATCCAGCTTTGTTACTGTTTTTAAATTGTGTGTATGGATGTGTGTCAGTGTGTCCATGGAGGCTAAAAGAGGGGTCAGATCCAATGGAACTGGAATTACAGGATTTATAGAAAGGTTTTATAGAAAAGTTGTAAAAAATAATGCATATGCCCTTTACTCAGCTTCCTTTAATATTAACTATCATAAGCATTGTATAACCTGAAATTAACATTGGTATAATGGACTTCATTTCTGGATCCAGGCCCAAATTATGTTTAATTGTGAAACTATCTTAGGTTTCTTTGACTCAGTGACTATTTTCTTCATCTCTTCATGAGATTCATCATTCTGTACACTTTGTTTTAGAATAGCTGTCAGAGAACAGCTTGCAGGAGTTGGTTGCTTGCTTCTGCTATGGGGGACCCTGGGGTCATTTTCAGATTGTTAGGCTTGCTAGCACCTACAGAGCTGTTTTGCTGGCCCTGGGTATTTTACCTTGATTAGATTATGTGTGTCTGACCCAAACATCTTGTTATATGTTCTTTTTGGAGAATGTCGTGTACTACGTAGTATTTTTGTTTTACTTTTGGTCATGCTAACATATCATTTGGCTCATCTGTCTGTTAGGTTGTAATGTCCCTGGTCTTTGCCCATTATTATTAGTGACTGTCTTGGGGGAAATACTATGAGACTTGGCATATATTTTTCTCCTCAAACCCTTGGAATCTCCTTAAACTTTTGCAAACCCTCTGCAATCTTGCACCTTCCAGTTTCTATTTGGGTTAGTCTTCTACAAAGAACTGTTAACTGGCCTCCTTTCATTTATTTGTGTAATTGTAGATTGATAGATAAATCGTGGGTTGTGACCAGTGCTATAGGAATTTATTTTAGTTATCTTTCACATTAGATCCTAGAAGCTTAAATTTTTTTTTTGTTGTTGTTGTTGCTGTTATCTTACTTAATGGTACTTTATTTTGTTGTTTTGTTTTGTTGTGTTTGGTCTTTTGAGATAAGGTCTTCCTGTATAGTCCAAACTGGCCTTGAACTTGTTTCTTTCCCTCAGCCTTATTTTATGTGTATGGGTGTTCTGCCTGAGTGTATGTATGTCAGTGTGCTGTGCGATGTTATCTAGAGAGACCGGAGGTCCCCTGTGACAAGAGTTACAATTGAAAGATGACATGCACGCTGGGAATTAAAACTTGGAAGAGCAGTCGGTGTTCCTGATCAGTGAACCATCTTTTCAGCTCCATGACATGACTTTTCAAACAAACAAATGGAAACGGTAGTGAGGAGTGGTAGTAGATGATCTCTCTGTGTGCGGCCAGCCTGGGCTTCAGTAACCCCAGAACAGCCAGGATAGAGACCCTGGAGAGGAGGAAGGGGGGGAAGAGAGAGAAAGATTATGTCTAAAATTGACCCCCTCCCCAAATTTACCTGTCTGTCCTGTTTTTCTATTCATTTATTCACTTAGCATATATCTACTGACTCTGCTCTAGTCCAAATAATACTCAGTGTAACAAAGATACAAAATTGAAACATTAAACTGACTTCCAAGAGTTTCTCCATTTCCCTGTCATCTGTGGAGTCTGTTAAGCAGATGCCGTGTACTATTACTCTCCCTTTCATTAAGTGTGCAGTGTCTGTTTGCTGTGTGGGGTTGATTTTTCTTCTTACCTCAACACGTAGACCATGACTGTCCAGTTCTGCCTTTGAGATCTGTGGTGTTTAGAAACACTTCAGTTGTAAGTATGCTACTTTAACATACTTATTTGTGTCCCTGAGCAAGTAACTCAGTCTCTGAATCTTACTTAACCCGTATTTGTAAAATAGTTATCACTCCATCTGATGGGGTAACTTAACCCTGTAACTTAATGTTAGTGTTATGTTAAACCTGTTCTATTTTCCTAACTCCGAGTGTCACCAACCATTCAGGAACACTTCTGAAAGCTGGCCTCTGTCCTGGAATCACCCTTATTTACCTACACCCATGGATTCTCAGAAGTCATTGGGTCTTACAGATTCTTTTTTTGAAGATTTATTTTTATATTTTATGTGTGAGTACACTGTAGTTGTCTTCAGACACAGGAGGGGTCATCCGATCTCATTACAGATGGTTGTGAGTCACCATGTGGTTCCTGGGAATTGAATTCAAGACCTTTGAAAGTTCAATCAGTGCTTTTAACCACTGAGCCATCTTTCTAGCCCAGATCTTACCAGATTTAACACATGAAGAAACTGAATACAGAAAGGTTGAGTCATTTGTACAAGGTCCTAGAACTTGGGGTTAGAGAGTCCCTGTGCCTTCCCAGAAACTACAGAATGTGAAGCAGTGAGCATGGTGAAGGCTAAACTTGCTTTTTCAGGTCTCTCATGTTTGGACTACTGTGTAGTAGTTTCTCTGGTATACTCCAACACTTAGAACAACGGTTAAGAGTGATCTTGCGTTTTTATCTAATGGAATTCCAGGCATATGCTGCCCTGTGTGCTGGCTACGCTGGTGTGGGGTTTTGTTTGTTTGTTTGTTTTTGGTTGGTCATTTTGACCCAAGGTAGAGTCATCTGAAGGGAGAGAACCTCAATGAAGAAGATGCCATTGTAAGATCAGGCTTTAGGCAAGTGTGTAGAGCATTTTCTTAATTTGTGACTCTTCACTGCCCTTTGCATCAGCCTCCAGGTTCTTGCCCGGTGTTAATTTCTGCCTTGACTTCCCTCAGTGGAGTATGCTTCAGGATATGTAAATTAATAAATGCCTTACTTCCTAAGTTGCTTCTGGTTGTGGTGTTTGATCATAGCAACAGTAGCCCTAAGACATCTAGCAAGGAAGATGGTTCTTGATTTGTAATGTACATCCATTTGACCTGGCGATTGGGGTTTTATTTTATTTTATTTTATTTTTTGTTAATAATGTGCATGTGCATTTTGGATCCTCTGGGGTTGGATCTTCAGATGGATGCTGGGAATTGAACACTGGTCTTCCGGAAGAGCGATATATGCTGTTAACCATTGAGCTATCTCTCCAGCTGCTAGAGATCTTGTTAAAATGCAGATTCTTGGCTCTTTTTTTTTTTTTTCCTTTTTTCGGAGCTGGGGACCGAACCCAGGGCCTTGCGCTTGCTAGGCAAGCGCTCTACCACTGAGCTAAATCCCCAGCCCTAAAATGCAGATTCTAATTGTATACATCTGGCACACATCTGACATTCTGTGTGTCTAATCATCTCCTAAAAAAATAACAATTTTTCTTAGGTGTAGACTCCATTTTGAGACCTAAAAAAAGTCTAGAACTCACAGAAGGTCCTGTGTCTTGTAGTTGGATAGATGGTTATAAAATTGCTCTTATTATCATGTTGGAATTGTAAGTTTACAGTTCTGTGTCACAGTCACCTGTGCAGCTCTAAAAACTATGACATTTACTCAAACCAATAAGAACTACCCGATGAGGAAACTTTATAATAAAAAGAGTCTCCACGTGATTAGAATGTTCAGTCAAGGTGAAGACCAACTAAGCATGGAATTAATTCATTAAACTCCTTAGGATCCTAGAATGCTCCTCTTCATGTTAATTAAATTCGTTATGTATAGAAGCAAGTGCTGTATCACTGAAGTTCCTATGAACTGAAAAAATTCCTTAAAACGACATGAAGAATTAGTAAAAGTTTAATGGAGGTTATAAATTTTTTTGGTTAGTGTCATTTAACATTCAAAAAAATTGTGTGTGTGTGTGTGTGTGTGTGTGTGTGTGTGTGTGTGTGTGTGTGTGTGTACAATCATCTGTGACCTCACCAATGGCATACTGAAGTGGCGCCCTGAGGACAGTGTTAGTTACCTTCCTCTGTAGTCTCTACCTTGTTCATTGAGAACAGGGTCTGTGAGCCTGAAGTTGTTAGTCTGGCTAGGCAGCAAAACTCAGGTATTTCCCAGCTCCATAAATCCTGCCCCCTGCAGGGCCCAGGGGCTTGGGGGTGGGGGTGGGGTGGGAGTGTAGTTGCTCCCTGTTAAACAGCACCCAGCCTTTTCAAGGGTGCTTGGAGTTGGAGCCACTGAGTCATGTCCTCAGCTCCTGCTCTGTAAAAATTTCTTGTATTTTCTTAACTTTTTCCCCCTTGCCAACAGGGATTTTTTGCCAGGTGGCAGGAGAGACTACACAGTCCAAGTCCAGCTGCGGTGAGTTTGGTATTTTCCTACTTCCTATTTGTTGTGTGCATTTGAGTTTTAAGACATTTAAGAATGTTTTGATACCCTAACTTTTTTTTCTTTTTTTAATACAGACTTTGCTTGGCAGAGACCAGTTGCCCTCAAGAAGATAACTATCCCAATAGTTTGTGTATAAAAGTAAATGGGAAACTCTTTCCTTTGCCTGTAAGTTGCTACATAGTTACCAGATTTTTGTGTAAGTTTAGTATAAACACTGACAAAGGATAGAAACCATAACAACTTAGTACGGATGAATTATTTAGTCACCTCTACAGAGGTCATAGAAACTTCTTTCAGAAGTAAATGGCTGATTTGGGGAAGATAGAAAGGATGAATCTGAAACAGTTTATTGTAGAATTCTGTTTTGGTTGTCTCTTGGATCATGTCTAACAGGTAACACTCGAGTACACAAACCATGCTGTGGTGAATCTCTGAATGGCTGGGTTTGGCCTATAGAATCTATCAAGGAAGACAGAAATAGCAACAGAATCCAGGACTGTAACCTCGGCCTTGGTGGTTTCACACACGTGGGGCCCAGGAGCAAATATTTGGTTGGCAGCTGTTGTCCAACAGTGAGGCAGCTCCTAGAATAGATAGAGTATGAACATATTTAGCCTATTCAGGCCTGAGATAACCACAGTCCTCACATTGTTAGGTCTTAGAATAGCACTTAAGCTGTTGAACTGTACTATATTGGTTCCCACTGAGGTCTGGAATACACCACTAAATTAGTGTGGTTGTGTAGAAGCCACAGGACTTTAGTTCACAAGTGGAAGACAAGCCTCTTTATTAAGTATTACAAAACAGAAGTTGTACATTTGTTCTAATTGAAGTGTTTCATGATTCCTGGTATTTCAAGTTGCCATTTCAGCAAAAGCTTCTATAGAGACAGGGAAGCTGTTTGATACTCCTGCTAGGCTTGAGACTTAGATTGGTTATGTGAGCAGTACATTTGAGCAGCTGAACAAGTCACACACTGCAACCCATTAATCTAGGCTCTCTGAGAACCAAGTGTTTGTAAATGTTCATGACTCAGGCTACCCTGTAACCTAGGAAACTGAACCTTCCTTTGTTGTTAGGCACATCATTTGCCTTATTCGTGGGACTTACAAACCTGAAAAACGACTTGTCCCATGAATTAAAAAAATGCTTTTAAAAAAGGTGTGTGTGTGTGTGTGTGTGTGTGTGTGTGTGTGTGTGTGTGTGTGTGTGTGTGTAGTATATGCATAGGAGTGCCATGGTGAACATGTGGAGGTCAGACAATTTTGAGGACTCAATAACACTTCATCTTTATATGGGTTCTAGGGATTGAACTTTGGATAACTATCTTGAATGTCGAGCTCCTTTACCTCAATGAATTATTTACTGGCCTGCTCAAGGAGTGTCAGCACTGATGTTTTACCTACTGGCTCTTCTGGAGGTAGATGTTTGAGACATTGAAGTCTGAGATAGTCCTTTGAAGACAGTAAGGGAGATGAGAGGGTCTGGGCCCATATGGTCAGGGAGGATTGTTTGTATTACATAATGGGTTGGGCATAGTGGAACACACCTGGAACACCAGCACGTGACAGGCTGAGGCAGAAGGATCTAAGGTTCAAAGCCAGTCTGGACTATATTGTGAGACTGTCTCAAAAGCAGGTAGGATGTTGTGCCTCTTGGATTTCTGACTTTAACCAATAAGAGCCAAAAGAGCCATCTTGAGTATATTGCACAAACATCTGAACCAGGGAAGGGAGTTTCTCTACTTGAACTGAAGGCTGCTGGTTGGGTGGGTGCTTTGATGTTTGAAAAGGAAGCCTAGCAACATCACAAATCACATGATGATTCTATGCACACTTTATGTGATTTTTTTTTTTGTCCTACATTTTTTTCCTGCTTAATATGTGCTAAGATTCATTTGATTCCCATTTCTCCTTATCTCTTTTACTGTGCTTGAAGAAAGGTACAACTGTGGAGGCTTTTGGAATATTTACAGACTCACTTTCAACCTGCCCAGTGTTATATGACTTTGCCATTGATGGAGTTGGCTTGCAGTGCACCAGATCCATCCTAACCTCGTTGACATTGTTAGTAGTAACTATGATGGCTGTGTAACGTATCTGTGAGCTCCACAAAACTCTAAATAACCCCACCATTACCTTGCTTCCCTTAGTATTTTAATGGATGTGGCTGCTTCACTTTGACAGGTTTCAGTTTGTTACTCATCTAGACATTTTGAGACAAAGAAGATGAGATGTTTGAGTGCCTCCTCTCTAACATTGTTAGACAATCTGTGCTCGTTGTGCCCTAAAGCACCAAGAACCCTCAAGCATTTACCTTTGGCTGTTTGTGAAGATAGGAGTTCTGTGTAAAGCCTCCTTTGTCTTAGGACGCTGGCACTCCACTTGAGACAGGATTGGTTACAAGAAGGAGAATGCGAGTGCTGGGAGAAAGGCAAAGACGTATTTCAGAGATGGAAAGCAAGAAGGGGCTTGCCATTTTGCATCAACTCTAGAAAGTGGCTTCTTACCTCAAGCTTATGAAAACTTTTTCTTGTTATTTTTGAGACCTGGCTGGCCTGGCACTTCTATCTATGTAGACCTGGCTGTCCTAGTTAAAATTCCTCTTGCCTATCTCCTGAGCTACAGATGTGTGCCACCATACCTGAGAAATCTTATGGAACAGATGGCATAAACTCATATGCAGCTAATGAAAAACTTCTCAGAGTATCTGTTAGTCCCCAGTTACTAGTCACTGGGATAATGAAATATACTGTCTTCATTTGCACCTAGCCGGATGCTGAAGTTGATGACAATCATCTAAGTGTGTGCTATAGCCTCAGGAAAGGTGCAGTGGGTCTTCAGGGGTTGAACTGAGCTCTGTAGCTAGTGGGACTTCATTGTAATTGTAAAGAAAGCACTAAGAGGCCACAGAGGATTTTGACTTGTTCTTGCCCATGATCTCAGTTTGCTGAAAACAGGTATGATCTTCATATGATTATGGAATCTCCCATGGTAAATCTGAATTTAACTTGTTTTTGACCTAGCATAAGTCTTTTCATGTGTGACTGTATTAAAAAATCCACTCATTGTGGACCCATTACAGATGGCTACTGTATTGGATGTACAAAGTAAATGGAATAGGAAACAGTATTAATTGCTTTGACAGTAGCACATGTGCCCTTGAACTCCCATATATCAAGTAAGTGATGAAAACCAGCCTTACTTTACCCATTTCAAGATGATTTTCCCTTCCTTCCTTCCTTCCTTCCTCCCTTCCTTCCTTTCTTTTCTTTTCTTTTCTTTTCTTTTCTTTTCTTTTTAAAATATGTGTTGTGTGTATGTATGTTGTACTTGTGTTCACATTTTGGTGTCTGTATTACGTGCATGCTTGTAGAGGCCTGAAGTTAATGCCACATGTTCCTGCTGGTCTAGCTATCCAGTTTGCTGTGGGAATCTTGTCTTTGCTTCTTGAGCATTAGAAGCCATGCTAGCCTGGCTTTTTCCTGTGTTCTGGGGTTCAGAATTAATGTTTTAATTTTTAAATTTGTGTGTGTGGGGGGCATGTCTAGGTGCCTGTGTGTGTGCATGCCAAAGATTGACATTGGGTTATCTTCCTCTGTGTTTTCTCTATCTCATTTTTTTTTTTTTAAAGACAGTCTTTTGCTGAACCTAAAACTTACCAAAGATCTTAGTTTCTTTTCCTGTTGCTGTTATAAAAAATCCTGATGAAAGCAACTTAAGGGAGAGAGTTCCCTTTCATGGGAAATCTTACTGTAGAAAATGCAGAGTGAAGAAATCCTTGGATTGTTCAACCCATGAAAACGGGGCACATAGCCTTCCTTTGCGTCTAGGTGTGGTACCATAGAAAGGACACAGCATTCCGTATGAAATGTTTGTTTCCAAAAATTCAAACCCAAGGGTTAGAGCGATGACTCCGTGGTTAAGGGCACTTGATGCTCTTGAAGAAGATCTGGGTTTAGTTTTCAGCACTCACTCACAAGGGCTTGTAATTCCAGTTCCAGACTCTAACACCCTCTTCTTTCTTCTGCCTGCATTCATGCACACACATACATATACACATACACATTTTAAAAGGAAAAAGACTAAGGAAATAGAAGCTGAGCCTACTGCACCGTGGAAGAGAGGAAGGCCTGTTGGGGATTGAGCCATAGTCTTGTTCATGCTCAGCAAATGCCATAAAAGCAAATGCCTAAACACTGTAGGACGTTTATTGCTTTCTCTGCTCTTGTCTCTTCTACCTTCCACACTGTTGAAATGCATTGTGACTCGGATTCCAACTACAGTTGACATTCAGCTATAGCATGAGTTATTTTTCTTTCATTTTGGCAGACCCTAAGCTGCTGTTTGTATTTGGTTAATCTTCCAATAGATAAAGCAAAAGCAGAATTACATTTAGGGTCCAAAACAGAGAAAGACAAAGGTTTGCATTTATAATTGCTTAAATGCTGGTACTCATATTTCTGTGTATGTTGCTCAGTAAGTGTCATCACTCTCCTCCTAATGCTTGAGGACAGAACTCAACTGAATTGGAAGCTGGTTTGCTTGGGCTGCCTGGATGGCCATTCAGCTCTTGGGATCCACCTGTCTCTGCCTTCTGGTACTGGAGCTACAGGCCTCTGTAGCCCAGCTTTCTCTGTGGCTGCTGGGGAGTTGAGCTCATGTCCTCACTGAGCCATCTCCCAAGCTCCTAAAGTAAGAGGATCTAATTTTGAGTTTCCCATTTCTTCTCTGCCTCAGATGGACCAGCTTAAATGGGCATGCCTCTCAAACATAAAGACTCATACCACTGCTGTCCATGTTATAATGCAAATTCTATATGCCCGAGGTTTTTAATGATATTTGGAATTTTGTTGATAGGCTTAGATAACAAACTATCATTTGGATACATCCCCCTATCAAGAGAATGGCAGAGAGGATGTACTCCAGTTCCAGTTGACTCGGGTGTGTTCTGTAGCTCTGCTTATGTACTAGTGCTGAACTTTACCTTTTGTAAGTTATATAGTTCAACACTGCTGAAATCAGTCATAACATTTGCTGATGATCAGGTGTTAGCTGTGATGTTTGGCCATTGCCTGTATGTGGGTAACTTTGATACTGTTTCTACTGGCCTGACTGGGTAGCTCAGCTTTTAAGCCAACAGATAATTTTAAGGATGTTTTGAAAATGAAACATGGATGTTGGCTGTTTGAAAACTTTTCACTTATAATTATTGGGAGATCCCAGACTATATTAGGATTAACACATGCAATTAAGGTTGTCTTTGACCTCAACGAAATCTAAAATGTGTTAGTAGAATGAGGTGTGGTTTTAAGAAGTATTGTAAAGTTTTTCCATATTCAAGGATAAAAAAGTAAGTGCTAGTGATAAAATGAAAAGTTGTTCAGAGAATATTTCTGCTAAAAAAGAATATGCTAGGCTGTCTGTGGTAGTGCAAATATTTAAATCCTAATGTGGCAGAAGGCGGATCTCTGAATTCGAAGCCATCCTGGTTTACAGAGTTTCAGACCCAGGCCTATTTAAATAAAGAGACCGGCGGGGGTTGGGGGGGCAAGAATATGATAGTCAATTCATTGTGCTTATATTTCCTTGGTATGTGAAAATGAGTAATGATACAATAGTGTTTTAGGGAAAGTTCTAAATTGCACATCAGTAGTGAAACATACTGGGTATTTAATATGTAGGTGTTACTGCAGCTAAGCAAGTTTACTTTCTTAAAGATATACTATTTTGCTTTTGAAATTCACAATCTTTTGGTAATTGAGAATTATAAATACTATAATAAAAAGTGACTATGTTTCCAATTTAAAGCAGAGTCAAGCCAATTTAATACCTACTGAAATAATGTCTTTTAAAGAACTTATTAACTTGAAGTTTTTTGGTTTGTTTTTGTTTTTGTTGTTTGGTTTGTTTTGAGACAGAGATATACTATATATCCTAGCCGACCTGGTTCTCAGAGTTGTATCTGCCTCTTGAAAGCTTACGGCTTTGTTTAGTTTTATTTTTAACATTTCGTTTCATTTGTGTTTTGGTGTGTTTACATGCATGGTCCAGAGCACGCAGCCTGGTGCTTTAAAGCTGATGCTCCAGGTGGTCGGGAGTGCTGCCTGTGTGGGATTCAACTTGGAATCTCAGGAAGAGAGCAGCAAGCACCAACTGCTGGGCCATCTTTCCAGTTCCTTAGTCCGGTTTTAGTGATTATAGTTTCTCTTTCAGATGCGGCAATAGAAAACATTTTTAACTACTCACAAGATTTTAATGAGCCCGTTAAAGTTCATTGGTGAATCCCTCTTTAATTCCCACAGAGTTGCTCACTACTCCTTCCCACTCATTCCTGTGCATGTGCTCTGAGTGGGGCTTCCTAAAGATGAGCTTTGACTGAGCTGTCAGTTTATCGTTAGAGATTGGTTTTCTGTAAAAAGATTCATTGCTAATATAAGATGTCAACATTAATTAATTTAAGTGGTGGAATAAATAGAATTTTATTTTTCTGGTGTATTTATATCTGAGATAATGGAAATAACAGTGCAACAAAAATTAGGCAAGATCCTGTTTACATCTGGGAGCAAAATGTTTAAATCCTACAGAGCCTTTAAACTTACCTTTATGATCATAGGGCTATGCACCACCACCTAAAAATGGGATCGAGCAGAAGCGCCCTGGACGCCCCCTGAATATTACATCTTTAGTCAGATTGTCTTCAGCTGTGCCAAATCAGATTTCTATTTCTTGGGCATCTGAAATTGGAAAGGTAAGAACTTTTTCTTGGATAGTATGAAAGTGTCTGCATTGGGAGTTGATTTCATTTCTTAGGCTGATAGCTTTGTGCAGTGAAGCTGTGAGAAAACACCTGACAGAAGCAACTTTAATGAAGAACAGCTAATTTCAGTTCCAGGTTCAAGGACTCTATGTAGTCCATCGTGATGGAGAGCATGCTGGCAAGCAACTGCTTGCTCTGTATCTCAACAAAGCAGTGCTGCCACCTAGAGACCAATTCTAGACACACGAGCTGTGAGAGATATTGCAAAACTATTTCCTTTGGTTTCCTAACTATAACTTCTAAAAAGCTGTTTTCTATGCAGTGATGTTAATGGCAGATTACTTTTAATCTTTCATGAATTTTGTCTTTATTTTGCAGTGAAAAAATGTGTATGTTTACATTTCTTCAAATAGTGGTCGAATTTTAACTTTAGTGTTTTAGGTAGTATTTTTATAAACTGAAAACCTCAAGTATTTATGAAGACGATCAAACAGTGCTTTATTGGTCTTTGTGGGAAGTGGTTAACTGTATTCATGTTGTAATTAAAAATAATATATTAATAACCTGTTCGGGGTTGGGGATTTAGCTCAGTGGTAGGCGCTTGCCTAGGAAGCGCAAGGCCCTGGGTTCGGTCCCCAGCTCGAAAAAAAAAGAACCAAAAAAAAAAAAAAAAAAATAACCTGTTCATAGCCAGGTGTGGTGGTGCACACCCTTGTTCCCATCACTCAGAGGCAGAGGGAGGTAGGTCTCTAGCCTGATTGACAAAGCAAATTCCAGACCAACCAAGGCCTGTCTAAAATAACAAAAGAAACAGAAGCCTTAAAAACACAAACTCAGGGTTGGGGATTTAGCTCAGTGGTAGAGCTCTTGCCTAGCAAGGGCAAGGCCCTGGGTTCGGTCCTCAGCTCCAAAAAAAAAACAAAAAAAACAAAAAAAACCCCAAAAACCCAAAAACACACAAATTCTGTTTTTGCCTTTAAATAAACAACTCATGGTTCAGATATGATCCAGGGCATCTCATAAGATAGTCAGAATAGCTTTCTTAGATCTTCAGGTCGATTAACAGGACTTTCTACTGATGCTTGGTCTCAAAATGAAAGCTAACAGTTAAGATATTGACTGAAGGGGTTAGGGATTTAGCTCAGTGGTAGAGCGCTTGCCTAGGAAGTGCAAGGCCCTGGGTTCGGTCCCCAGCTCCGAAAAAAAGAACCAAAAGGAAAAAAAAAAAGATATTGACTGAAGCAGAAAGTTTATATTGAAATCATTTTTTTATCCAGTAAATAAATGGAAATATTTGTGAATATCAACTGTCATAGTCCTATTTCATGGAAGTAAAACATAATCCTGTTTGAAATTGAGGTAGATGTTTATGGTAGGGTTTTTAGAATTTGTTTTGTTTTAGCCACAGGGATGGTTTACATTTTTAAATGAATGGCTGTGGTCATTGTAGGCACCTTAGTTGTGTTGTAGAATAGAAATACTTTTTTCTTTTGTAATAAGGTCTGATCAGCAGACCTAAAATTTAGGCAGTATTGTTGGAATTTGGATACTTACAAGGCTGTCAGAGTATTTAGAAGTGTTTGATTCAGTGGCTGCTGAGCGGTCTCCATTGTGGAGTTGAGTGAGTGTGTGCAGGGAGGAGGTCGAGCAGCCTCTGTCAGTGGTCGGCAGGGCCTCTATAATACCTGAGTGTGGGTCTGGATATGGACACTCTCTGGCCTTGGTCTTTAGTTTTGTAATTTGTTTCTTGTGTTTTAGTTGTCCTTCCATTTAGGAAGTGGAATTAATTTTTATTAGACTTATTTTAGAAAAAAGAAGCTGGTATAGGCTTTATTTTATGATGTGATTTGCTCTAGGCCATGTAACATGTAGTCTCATCAGAAAGAATTAGAAGTTTGACACTCTAAACTTGAAGGGTTAATTTTAGAGCAGAGTCATTTGAACTTCATTTGTGCAGTGTGAACCATTTCCACATGAAACTAGGAAAGCAAGCGTTGTTACATGAGTAACTAAAACCAGGGACTATTCTCACAGTGACTCCCAAGCTACTCTCTTGACTAAATTAAAAAATATAATCCACAAAAGCACTTGTCCCCACTATTTATTTACCATACAAATGGATGTTTTAAAATAACAAGTGGTTGAAAATGATTTCATATTGAGAAAACCATTTTCTTACTCAAATGCTTAGTTGATGTTTCTGTCCCAGTTGCCAGCACTCCTTTGGAAGTTGTTTGAGTGTTACTTTCAGAGCCTAGGTTTCTTCCCTTTATATTTTCTGTAAGTAAATAAACCAACCAACCAAAACCCCATTATGTGGTCTTTATAATGGCTTTTCTTTCTTTGTAGAATTACTCCATGTCTGTGTATCTTGTACGACAGCTTACATCAGCCATGTTATTACAGAGATTAAAAATGAAAGGTATTAGAAATCCTGATCATTCCAGAGCACTCAGTAAGTAATGTTTGTAAGACTAAGCATATGACACACTTTGGTGGAGGGAAATGCTTTGATATGTAGCAATATACGATAATTTTAATCACTTTTACTTATATATATGTTTACCACATACATGCATATATGGGTACATATATACACATATACATATAATAGTTATGTATAGTTTAACATATTTTATAATGTATATATTACAATGTTATTAACATTTTACTGATATGCATTGCTGTTATGTAATATTCATAATTATGTAACTATAAATAGCTGGGGCACATGACATATTTGTTACCCAGTGGAAGAAATCTTTGCCACATTGTTTTCAGTTGTTAGAGGAAATAAAGAATGTATCTTTTCTGTTTATACATTTAATATCGTTGGAAACAACCAGGTCAGCCCAGTAAAACATAAGGAGAGTAAGAAGTAACATATTAGAGCTCAAGGCCTCGCTCCACTCCATCTTCTTCTCCCAGCTGTTGTGTTAAATTCCAAAACAAACTTTTGTTTTTAATTTTTCTTTTTCAGTGGCTTTAGTGTTAAAAAGAAATCTTAAAAAATCCATTAAATATATGATATAGAGTTTGTTGATAATTCTTTAATAATGGGAATGTGGTTTATTACATTAATGTTTAACATTTTGTGCTTCTTTGCCTATTCAAAGGAGGGTAGGAACTTTTAAACTGTTTTCTGTAATTCTGCTCTAATATTACTGTTAACTTTAAAGTTTATTAATACCATTTTGTTCTTTTTAAAGTTAAAGAAAAACTTACTGCAGATCCTGATAGTGAAATTGCTACAACTAGTCTTCGCGTGTCCTTGATGTGCCCTGTAAGTAAAGTGACAAAACACTCAAGCCAGTTTTGCTTCTCGTAAGTGACTAAGTGTCTTGTAAGAGTAAGGGTGGGGGTGAGTGGAAGAGTATTGTGACGGAATTCTAAACCTCTGTCTCTTCCATTCAGACATCTTCATGAGTAAGTGTTAAGGGGTTTCCCTGTGTAACAGCTCTGGCTGTCCTGGATTTCCCTTTGTAGACAGCTTGGCCTCGAGCTCACAGAGATCTTCCTGCGTCTGACTCCTCAGTGCTGGAATTAAAGGCCAGCACCACTGCACCCTCCTTGTTTTTTTGTGTATTTAATTATTCTGAAGAAAGAATGCACAGAGTTGTTACAGAAGAGCAGAAAGCCTTAGGGTCAGAAAACTGTGGTAACCGATGCTGTGAAGTAATGCAGTTAAGAGGCTTTATCAGAGCGCATGTGATACTGTACATAGCAGTGACATTACTGAAGCCTCAGATGAATGCTAATTGATGGTTTGGCCTAGTGAGTTATGATGTATGGGCTGTCTCTGCAGTATACTTTTAAATTACACAAAATTTTTATCTCATATATTCTTACGTAGAGACATGGGAGAGAAATCATTCCCAGATCTGATATCCTTCTGTGCGATGTGTGGTTGGCACTGAGCTAACTGAGAGAAAGCAGACAATCTAGTTAGAGAACACAACCCATGAAAAAGTGGCAGACTCTGCCTAGTGACAGGTGTGGAGGGATGTCAGGGACAGTGGGTGGAAGCTTCTTTACGTTAGGTTCCTGGAAGAAAGGAACTTTATGAGGAAAGCTATGAATCATGAATTCCTAATGTAGCTTTGGATGACATTTGATGATTGCCACCAATATAAAATGTGGTTTTTTTTTTTTTTTTTAAATTGAGAGAAAGTAATATCAGGTGTGTGTGTGTGTGTGGTGGGGGGAGGGTTGGGAAAGAAAATATTTTTGAGTTTCCATAATGTGTAAATGTTTCAACAAACCCTGAGTGAGGCATAGTTTTTATTTTGCAAATTAAGTAACTGAGGTTGTATAACCCTAATCACAGGGCCACTAGTAGAACAGGAATAAAACTTTTCTTCTGATAATTTTGTTTCCAACAGTTGTTGCCAGATTGGGTTAAAATACCGATACACCGAGCTTTAGTAGACCTGCTGTTTAGCTATTTTATTTTATTTATTTATTATATATAAGTACACTGTGTGGCCTTTATTTAGTTACCTTTATGCAGCTTTTTTTCCCCCAAAACATCATTAATTTTTTGTGTGTGCTTGGAGCTTGCCTCTTAGGCTAGTCTGTCTGGTCCGTGAGCCTAGGGATGTGCCTGCCCCCTGAGTCCCAGCACTGTTCACATGTGTACCACCACCACAACAGGGTTGGTTGGTTTCAACCTCTGCACTACATGTTGTTTGCTTACCCTCAAGTATCTTAATATATTAGTAGTTATACTTTTTCTTATTTTACTTTCTGTAGACATTTTGTTGAGTGAGTTAGTGTAAGTTATTCAACTTATTTTAATGGCTTGTTTCCACACACTTATAGTGTAAAGGAGCAAACTCATTTATCCTGATGTAAAATTCCTGAATTGAATATTACTATGTCAGTATGGTTTAAATCTTAGAATATAGGATCCTTCAATGAAGGAAAAATACAGAAATGCTTAAAGATACACATTGCATTTTCTGTTGATTTGGAGTTAAATTTTGTAAATGGCCACTAACTTTTTTTTTTCTTTTTTTCGGAGCTGGGGACCAAACCCAGGGCCTTGCACTTGCTAGGCAAGCGCTCTACCACTGAGCTAAATCCCCAACCCTGGTCACTAACTTTTAAGAACCCTTTCTGCATCCCTTGTTTTATCTTTGCCCCCTTTTTAGCCCATGAACACTGAGGACAGTCTATAAGCTGGTATTGAGCTAGCTAGCATTGGTGGTGGTGGTGGTGGGTCCCAGGATTAGACACTGATACTGCCATTGTTGATATAAATAGCAATATTTCCTATAAGTGACATACACAGGGAGGTTTTAAGAATTATGAAAAGAGGGCTGGAGAAATGGCTCAGTGGTTAAGAGCACTGACTGCTCTTCAGAGGTCCTGAGTTCAAATCCCAGCAACCATGGTGGCTCACAACCATCTGTAATGAAATCTGATGCCCTCTTCTGGTGTGTCTGAAGACAGCTACAGTGTGCTTATATACATTAAATAAATCTTTAAAAAAAAAAAAAGAATTATGAAAAGAAATGACCTGGCCTAATGCGGGTATGGGTGTCAGTAGGTCTCTTCTTTAATAATTATGCATAACAATATAAATATAACTATATAAAAACATACTAGAATTTGACAGATTTGATTATATAATAAAACGTTTTCATGAATATTTTAAGTTTATATCCCATACAAGGCTCTTTTTTTAATATAAAGAACTCTTATAAATAAGTTTAGTGACTGAAAAATGATTAAGGGTATGTGTAGAGAGTTCGTAGAGACACAAATTAACTATAGAGTAGAAGAACAGAGTTTCAAGTTTCTCTGAAAATGAAAGAAATGTAGTTAAGAACTGCCTTGAAATATTTCTCACCAACCAGATTGGGAAAAAGCAAACATTCATTAACTGCGGGGATAATGGTGGAGTTGGAATAAAGAACATTAGCACATTAAGTACACAAATTACAGATCAATAGACTTCTCTGGTTAAGGGAGTTTATCAGTGTTCAAAGACCATAAATATTTCCCTTTGACTTCTCCAAAATTTCATTTTGAGGTACTTATTTAATAACATTGTAATGTTGCAAGATTGGAAGTAATGTAATTACCTGTTATCAGTGATAAACCATGATGTCTTTGTATCATAGTAGCTTTTAAAACATTTACTTTTTAAATGTGTGTGTGTGTGTGTGTGTGTGTGTGTGTATCTGCCTTTGGACTTAGACATTACTGAAGTGAAACGATGTTTCAAAACTCTTGAAACCACCCATAACTAAAAAGATAAACAGTCTTCATGAGAGTAAATTTAGGCTGAAACTTTTCTTTTTTTTTTAGGCTGAAGCTTTTTATTTTGAACATCTTGTTTGACTTGTTAAGACTCTAATGAGTGTCTCTGTTCTCCTGTAGGCTATCTTGTCCTATTTGAACTCATTTCCTGTTCTATTCTCTGTTCTGCAGTTAGGAAAAATGAGGCTGACAATCCCGTGCCGCGCAGTGACGTGTACACATCTGCAGTGCTTTGATGCTGCCCTGTATCTTCAGATGAATGAGAAGAAGCCCACCTGGATTTGTCCTGTTTGTGACAAAAAGGCTGCCTATGAGAGTCTGATACTAGATGGGTAAGTGTAACCGTGGGCAAGTAGTTAGACAAAGAAATAGAATAAGTGGAGGAAAACTAACAGACCACCTGCTGATATGAGGTGGGCCACCGTTTTTTAAGTCATCACGCAGGAGACAGAGGCAGGTAGATCTGAGTTTAAGTCTAGTTTTATACACACACACACACACACACACACACACACACACACACACACACCCCTTATGTGTACATTGTAAGTGCGGTCATATTACATAGGTGCTAAGTTTAAAGCCGTAGTTTATGTGTAGGTTATTCTGGCTCAGTGTGTTCTCAGTGTGACTTGTTACATTGTTTATTTAGAATGGGATGATTGTATGAACTGATTAAATAAGTTAGGTCTTCTGTTTAGTGAAGATTTTATTTTTAATTAGGGATGTATATGTGTGCCTGAGTATGCACGTGTGCAGCGGTGGCCCCTGATTTCTATATCTGTCCTTTGTGCTCATCCCCCACCCTCCCATCCATCTCTTTAAAGGAATTATTTAGTCTTAAAAGATTTAATCATTGAGGTTCCAATGGTCTTACGTCTAGCACCGTTGCCTTTTCTTGGGTGTATACTGCTTTCTTGTTTCATCTTTGACATTTATGTACTTTACAGGCTTTTTATGGAAATTCTCAATGACTGTTCTGATGTGGATGAGATCAAATTCCAGGAAGATGGTTCCTGGTGTCCCATGAGACCTAAGAAAGAAGCTATGAAAGTAACCAGCCAGCCCTGTACAAAAGTAGAAAGTATGTACTGAATGTCAGGAGCACTCAGAGAAGTGCACATTATGAAGTACAAACTCTTAACTTAACCACCAGGAGCATATTCAGAATTTAGTTTGCTAACTTTAGGCCATCTCTCCTTCCTCGTTTTCTTAAGGAATGTGCAAATCTATACCATCCTTCAAACTTTTAAATGGTGTTTCATGTACAAAACGAGTAAGTAAATAAATATAGATAGCATGAAGATAGCCTGGAGCTCAGATCCTGAGTTACCCGTAAAGGCTGGGGCCCTGGGTGGCCTTTGTGTCATCTTGGTGCTCTAGAGGCAGACAGGGATCCCAGGGGGCACAGTGTTCTCTACCTGTGGGTGCTGACCCCCTTGAGTGTGGAATGACCTTTTCACAGTGGTTGGCTAAGACCATTGGGAAACACAGATACATACAGTACAAATCATAGTAAAATTTTAGTTAGGAAATAGCAACAAAAGTAATTTTATGTTTGCGGGTTACCATAACATGAAGAATTGAATTAAAAGTGTCCCAGCAGTAAGAAGGTTGAGAACCACTAAACTAGACTTAAGTAATGAAGTCGGTTCAGTGAGACCTTTAAGTGTTGAGCAGTTGAGAACGATGCTTGCTACTAACCTGTCCTTCACAAGCATGCCCACATCTGTGCAGACATATATGCATGTATGTGTACTATGTAAACACACTTGAGAAACAGAAAGAGTAGTAATTGTTTTGTATATCTTTATACAACCCAGTGTGGTTGGAGAGACTGTATATATCATTTATTAATACGTGTGGAGGCTGGTCATGAATTAGCTGTTACTGAGCGGATTCTTCCATTTGTTGGTGGAGGGATTCTGTAGCTTTAGTTTCCCAGTGTGTGTATTTGCTTTTGGCTCCTCGCTCTTATCTACTCTTAGGGACATGCTAAAGGAGTCTGGTAAGCAGGAATCCATGTGCACATGCAACCTCTGGACTCCTTTCATTAGACTTGCTTCTGGCTCTGTTGAATTTCAAAAAAGCAATAACAGATTTTCTGAGTAAGAAGGGTAAATAAAGACTTTCCAGAATGTTACTTATTCTTTTGTGATCGTCACAGAACTCTTGGGGGTCACATTGCCAGGGTTGCCCACATTAGTGTAAAAAGTGTGGGCAGGTATGGTTTTATTGATTAATGTTTGATGATTTTTTCCCCAATGAAATAGCATTCATTTTTGATAGATTATAGAGAGTAATATCACATAATATGGTAAATGCGTTGCTTATATAAACAGAATGAGTGATGACTAACGATGATTCATGATAATAACTTAGTTTACCAGTTTGGGGCTTTTATATGATCACTGCAGTTGAAATGTCTGATTCTAACTCAGTGGTGCTGTATATTTTTATACCGAAACCACATCCTCTTGAGAATAGATGTCTCTGACTTAATACTGCCACATGTGTATGATGACAATGCAGAGCTGGTCACATTCTATACTGTTGTCCCATGGCATAAGACCAGTTGCCTAACCCTCATGTTCTGTCTGTATAATGATTGCAAACTTAGAAAGACAGCATGAGTAGCCCCAGGTTCTGAACAAACCCACTGATAGCACGGGAGAGAACGTGCTGTGAAGGAGACTTCTGACCTCTGTCAGGAATAGTCCTGGCAGTCCTCACTTAATGTTGAGCAGACAGGTTAGGGACTTGGACTTTGTCCCTGCTAGAGAAAAATGATTTTCTTAGCTGTGTATTATTAGGTATATACACAGACATTTAAGACTTCTATAGCTAGTTTTTGTTATATCTTCTTATCTTTTTTTTTAATCTGCATCCAGGTTCAAGTGTCTTTAGTAAACCTTGTTCAGTGACTGTAGCCAGTGATGCAAGCAAGAAGAAGATTGATGTTATTGATCTAACAATAGAGAGCTCTTCTGATGAAGAGGAAGACCCTCCTGCCAAAAGGAAATGCATCTTTATGTCAGAAACACAAAGCAGTCCAACCAAAGGGTTTGTCCATTTATAGTTCACTACTGTTATTGCACTTAGAACACGTTGTTCTTGGCATGGTTTTGAAATATCTGTCTGAGAAGTAACTATAGAAAGCATTTTTCCTTTGCTTTGGTACAGTTGAAGTATTTTCAAGTCAGCACATTATTTACAGATCAAATTTTGCTGAAAATATTCAACCTGTTCGGGAAGTGGGAGTTTAAGTATTTTTACCTATGTTACATTCTTGAACCTCAGTCCAGTGTACTGCAGTTGATGTAGTGGAATGGAGACATCGGAGGCTTCTGAGGACAGGTCATCTCTGGCACTTTTGTGTACTTGTTAGGTGATTTGGGTTATAATCCTTGACTTTGAACCACTTTTTGTATTTTAAGATGAGGTAAAATACTGCCTGCTTCATAGGATCACTGCTAAGTTTTGATGAGATTATTATAGAAGAACTTGGCCACCATGCCAGGAACGTGATAGATAGTTCCTTAATGAAAATCTGTCTTCTTTCCTTTCTACTTTACAGAGCAAAATATGGGCAAAGTAGAAAGTACCATGTACTTTCTATGACTTATACAGGGATGCTTTGGACCTTTACAACAAGACAGATTGGACAGATCCTTTTCGCAGAGAGATCTTGACACCCATGAATTGTTGTGACAGACCGTGTTACTTTCTCAGAGCTGTATGTGCTAGTCTCATCTCTGTCCTCAGTCTATTTAGTATTTTCTTAGACATTCTTTTTTTTTTTTCTTTTTTTCGGAGCTGGGGACCGAACCCAGTAGACATTCTTTTTTAATAATACAAATTGCCCATTTCAGGTATATATCATGAAGTTATTTGTTCACCATTCCAAGTCAGTATTAGCATATTTTCAACGTGAAAAAACGCACATAATCACTTGTTTGTTATCCTGCATCTCCTAGATGTAGTCAGCATAGCTTTTTATTACGTCTCTGAATTTGACTGTTCTGGACATTGTATATAAGTGAATTATATTGAGTATACTTTAGATTCCTTTTTATAATTCTTTATAGGTACTTTGAAATGAGTTTTAATAGACTTAAAACTTTTGAGCTTCTTTCTGAACTATTAAGGCATTTACTCTTCTAAGCCAGGTGTGGTAGCTAAAACCTGTGATATCAGTGCTTCAGTGACTGACACAAGTCCATCGCCATGAGCCAACGACCAGCCTTAGGCTCCTGTTAGACAACAACAACTAAAATAAAGTACTTTTATTCCATATGTGATTTATCTATCACAGTATGAGTATGGAGTTAAATTTTCTGTCACCTATTTTATTAGAATAATTTTTTATTATTATTATGCCAGAAAGTGAGAAAAGTACTTTATGTTTTTTCCCTATATGCTGATTATTGTTGTTTTGGGGCAGTTCGTTTAATACTTCTGAAAGTGAAATGATAAACAAATGAATATACAATTTTGAAGTGCTTATGAAGTCTAGAATCAAGATTCTACATTTTTACTTTATAATTTTAAATATAATTATATGTTTTAGAATTACAACATATAATAAATAGAGAGTTTCAAACCTTTTCTAATCAGTTTTTGTCTGAGAAATTTTTGTGTGATCCCAGGAATATGAACTAAGTATACAAATTGGACATTTACTGATAACAAATCATAAGCTTTTAGAAGCAGTGTTTTATTACACCAGACAGCTTTACTTATTAAAAGTGGAAATACTGCATTCTAATGAAATAGTTGTGCCTATTTCACATAAAAGGATTAAGTGGATGTCTAAGGAGATGGCTCAGTGAGTAAAGTGATTTCCCTACAAGAGGGTGTGGCATCTGAATTTAGGCCCTCACCACCCATATAAAAGTCTGACCTGTGCATCTGTGACCCCAGTGGTGATTCTGGAGGAGTAGACAGGCAGATCGCAGAGGCTTGGTACCATCTAGTCTAGCGGAAGGAAGCAGTGAGCTCCAGGTTCAGTGATAGAGCCTGTCTTAAAAATTAAGATAGACGGTGATTGAGAACATGCCCTGATGACCACTTCTGCCTCCATACACCCACACCACACACACACACACACACACACACACACACACACTCACACACTCACACACTAAATTTGGATAAAAGTTTGATGTTGCTGGATATAGAACATATTAGTGCTAAAATACCCATTTACATAAATATGTAGTACAAAATTATATAAGTATGTTAAAGAATACCAGAAATTGTAGGGAATTTTTCCCTAATCTTACTCATTTATTGATTTTTTTTTTAAATGAACAACCTAAAATGAACAACTCTAAAAGAAATATTTGAAGCCAAACATTGTAATGCAGTACTACTCAAAGATATTTTAATTTGATACTTACATACTGAAGAATAGTGCTATAATTAAATACTATATAATAGTGATTTAATTAAATACTTTATTCCTAGTACATATGTACAGTAGAAACATACATGGCAGGTCACAATAGGGATGAATTTGAGCCAAGGTATTTAAGGTGGCATCAGTTAGCATAGTGTAACTACATGTGCATTGCAAGATGTGCACAGTCTGTTAAGATCTAAGGTTTAAATGAAGTCACCAGATGCAGTGTTGTGGGTTAGTGTTGCCAGAAACACCTTGAATTTATTACGCGTTCAATCACAAATTAAATTTCAGTTGTTACTCAGAACCTTTTTCTGTTAATCCATTGGGGACATTACCCATAGTTCCAGGAACCGTTTTAGAACATGAGGAAAATTGAGTCGCAGGTCTCAACTTTCATTTCATTTCATTTCATTTCCTGTGTGGCTGAGAATTACATAGTGATGCTGACTCCAACTGAAGTAACTGTATACAGTCTTAGAGTCTGTCATACTACAAAGTCTATGTGTGTCCTTCACTCTCTGTTAACCCATCCATGAGTTTGAGATAAAAGGGGAGGAGTAGCACATAGATTATGTGACAAAAGTTCAGAATGACTGTAGCATGCAGAAGGCTAAAGAGTTTATACTTTAGTTACATACCAAGAAGATCGATATTAAAACTTCATCTAGATTGAAAAGAAAACACTTAACACTGCTAAGTATAAGGTGGAAATTGTAATGATATCAAGAATACTTGAAGGTTTTTATTCTGAAAGCCTTCATAAATTTTAGCACTTGGCTGTTTCCATAAAGTTGAAATAATCTTTCATACCTGAATCACATTTGCACAACAAACAAAATGAATATTATAGAGATATAGATGGGAATCTGAAGATCAATTTTAGGTTAGCAGTTATTAATAAAGTGACATTCAGTACAGCTAAGTAGACTTCATTCTGCAAGTTCTTTAGTATTGGAAACTACATTGATAAAATGATTTTGCCATAAGGACAATTATCTAGTTATCCTAACTGATGCTTTGAAAGTATTCAATAAATGTCTTCTGTCAGAAATTTTAATGTCTTTTAAACGTCTGAATTTACTAAATGGTAATGGGCTCACTGCTTAAAACTAGTTTGAATTAGACTACATCAGAAGCATGGTGTCTTGCATTCATACCATATCACTTTTGTCCCATTGAGGGTATGTGTACGTAATATTTTAGCCAGTGCTTATGATTGCGGAATGCCTGTGGTACAGTCCAAAGGAACAAGCAGGAAAGTGAGTAGTGGAGCTTAGAGTGTGATGGATGATTGGGTGTCAGAACTGATGGTATTAATTAAGCCAAGGAAAGGGACAGTCACAATTATTCTGATTCTTTTTTTTTTTTTTTTCGGAGCTGGGGACCGAACCCAGGGCCTTGCGCTTCCTAGGCAAGCGCTCTACCACTGAGCTAAATCCCCAACCCTATTCTGATTCTTAAAATATTAACTGGCTCAATTTTTTTCTTCTTTGTATGACATTTAATAAAGTTTGGACCAATAGAAGAAAGATAAATGGGAAAACTTACTGACCACTGTTTGATGTTTTGTGTTAAAAATCTCATTTTCTTAGAGCTGGAGGAAATGGCTTAGTGGTTTAGAGTCCCTTATTGCTGTACAGAGGACCTGGGTTCTGTTCTCACACTGTCCACAGCTCCACTTCCAGCTATCGTGATGGCCTCTTCTGGCCCCCGTGGGCACCAGCAGGTGTGCGGTATATGTAAATGCAAGCAGCACACTCAAACACTTGAAGTAATCCCTTAACATTTTTAAGTCTTTTTCTGTTAAGTCAGAGTAGATGCCATCTGTCAGAATGCCATGGTGTCAGCTTCTGCTGGGTTGACACCTTGTTCCCTGCCAGCTCTTCTGCTTTTAGTGCTTTCTTTCTCATCATTTATTTTACTTATATCACAATGTCTGGAAGTTTTAGATTTTTAACTGTTGTTTTTAGGGAGCATAAGCAAATAAGAATAAAGAATGAGAAATCAGAAAATGTCCTGTAACTTAGACAACAAGAATTCTATGAGCCATTCAGTTTTAAGAGGTATATCTTAGTTTAGTAAAAATTATAAATACTTTTTCAGAGAACCAAGAAGCAAGTGAAGCACTTCTCACTTAGAGAGAATTACTGTCACCATTTTGCTAGTAATCTGACCAGAGCCCTTTAGTGCAGCTTTATAAGTCCTGTCTGAAGAAACTTACACCATATAAGCATGTAGAGAACTTTTAAACTAACTTTCTATTGGCTCCTTCTCAGCTCTTAAGAGCCTAATGGCTGGCTGCTCTGTGGTTGTTGATGACTCATTTTCAGACAACCTAGATCTAGACCACGTATGATTTCTATTATCTCTGGTATAAAACATGACCTAAAATTCTAGTGCTTGCTCTATAGCAGCATTCTGGCAGTTTACTTTTATATCATAATATAAACTTACGAAAATTTAGAACAAGCACATTTGCTTAATATGTACATATACTTGTATGTGTATATGAATGCTATGAGGAATTAACACATTTTAAATGTTAAAAATTAATTTTATTAAATTTTAGCATCTATTCCTTGAAGGTGACATACCCATTTTTATTTCTAATGTATGTCTATAAATACATGTTGCTCCTGGGTTTTGTTTTTGTATTTTGATACAGAGTCTCATGTAGTATAGTCTTTTTTTTTTAAATAAAGATTTATTTATTCATTTCATGTATGCAAGTACACTGTCACTGTCTTCAGATACACCAGAAGAGGGCATCAGATCTCATTACAGATGGTTGTGAGCCACCATGTGGTTGCTGGGAATTGAACTCGGGACCTCTGGGAGAGCAGCCAGTGCTCTTAACCACTGAGCCATCTCTCCAGGACATAGTACACAGTTTTATTTCAAATATTGATATATTTGTTTGATATATCGCTAGCCAAGGATGACTTTTTACTCTTGGGACTACAGGCCTGTCTATCCTGCCTAGCTAACAAGTTGGATTTGTAATGATAGTTGCAGAAGTCAAGCAATAGGAATTAATCAGCACTGAATTCTTTACATTAACTGTCTTGACCAAGCCAGCTCAGTCAGTCAACAGGTTCTCCAGTGCAGGAGCAAGGATTAAAAAGAAAAAAGACAGTTAGACAACATTGTAGCATGACCCCAGCCTGTTCTGAGGCTGAGGTGGGTTTATTTTCCCCTAGTCTGCTTTTACGCCATTTAAATTACATGCAAGTAATAAGGCCAGTTCTGGGTTAAGGAACAAGCAAGGCAATAAACAAAGTCCTGTGATCACTGTTTCTAGGGCTCATCAGGATGACCAAGATACCTGAGCCAACTTCCCTGTCCTGGCTCAAAGTCAGATTCTTGCCTGAAGCCTACTTCTTTATTCTAGCCTCAAATCAGATTCCTGCCTGAGCTAACTTCCTTGTCCTGGCCCAATATCAAATTCCTGCCTAGCGGCCTCAAAAGCTCTCCACACCATCTTTAATGAGATTGTAATGATTTACTAATAGGGGTGCCCATCAGGCTTTCGTATTTTTGTAAATTTTAACTCAGTCTTTTTTTTTGGCACCAGAGAAATGGAATAGGTATACATTAATTAGGTGTTACTGTAGAGATGTACCCTAGGGAATAACTAGGGCATAGTTACATTCAAATCAAAACAAGCCAGTCTCAGTGTCAAACATCTGAGATTCATGATAAGGTGCTAAAGGCTTTCACTTTTCCAGCTCTGTCCTCTACAGCACACACAACTTGTTTCATAAACTCAGACCTCCCTGCTCCATATCCAGGCTGTTCTTGACCGTTATTGCTTGGTACCAGCATCTGCTGGGCTTTTCCATTGCAATTGTGCTGTGCCTTCAACAGCCTGGCTACCCATGCTACGTGGTGCCAGACGGCTCTCAGTGGCACCTTTTTGCCTCCTGGATAGGTTAGGAAGTTCAACTGCAAGCATGAGATGTAGTCTCAACCCCCTGGACAAGAGCTGATTCTGAGAAAATAACTCCCAGATTTGTGTTCCTTGGTTGTGTTGGTGTGTTCCTAACCACTGTAATTTCTCAGCAATGGATTTTCCAGCCCAGATGTCTCATGCAGCCTGGTCTGGTCTATCACTGCAATAACATGGTACCTGGTAACAAAACACCATGATTAAAAGTATCTTGGGAAGACAAGGGTTTGTTTCAGCTTGCAGTTCTCTAGTACAGTCCACTGTAGAAAATCAGAACAGAGAAGGTAGGAACTGAAGCAGAGCAGCATCCATCCACAGAGAAGCAGTGCTTCCTGCATGAGGTCCATGGTATAAGCCACGAGCAGCAGCTTTTGTAGAAACCAGGATCACCCAGGGAAGGCGTTACCCACAGTGGGCCTGTCCATCCCATAGCAATCACTAGTGAAGAAAATGGCCCACTGGACAGTGTGATGGAAGCTTAGGTGAGCTTCTCTCTCCCCAAGTCACCCTAGTTTGTGTCATGTGGACAAACACTAACCAGCACACCAGGTTTGTGTATTTCCTATCCTCCGACCTTAGTCGACTTTAATACTTACGCTCTGGCCTTGCGTTAGTGGGCAGTGCAGGCAGCGTGTACTGCAGACAGCTTGGTTTCCGCCTTTCCAGGGTCTTACGTCTCACAAATGCTGTGAGCAACAGCCAGGCAGTCTTAGTGTCTTCATAGAACGAGTGACACAGCTAAGTTTAGAACGATTCTAGAGTCTAACTGGATTCTGATTACTTAAGATTTGACATTAAATCAAGATTATAGAAATGTTTGTTAAATTTAGACTGAAGAATTCCGTGCAGGCATGATGAAGTGTGCTTCAGGCGTGGCAGTGATATCTTCATGCCATGTTTACCTTCCTAGTTCTGCCTTGGCTCCATGGCTCTTGGAGTTTCTAAGGAAGTTGTGGTTTCCTCTTCCTAGTTTTTCCCTTCTCCATGACCCCCCCCCCCAGCCAACCCCCTCCCCCTTTCCTTTGTTTGTTTGGAAAAGAGTTGACCTTGAACTTTTCTGATGTCTCTGCCTTTCAGATGCTACTAGTGCTAGGATTACAGACTTTTTCACCAAGTCTAGTTTTGTGTGGTGTTGGGGTTGAAGCCAAGACTTCATACCTGCCAGGCAGGCACTCTACCTACTGTGGTACATCCCTGGCCCAGGGAATTGTGCTGTCTTCATCCTCATACTGGTTTTCTTCAGTGTTGGCCTCTTTGAGCTTGGTGTTGATTGGCAGCTGTGGGATGCTAATTTGAATATTTATTTTGCTCTCTTTCTGTATTTCATTACTTGTCGCTAAGATATTCATTCCCAATGTAAGCAGTCCATAATGTTCCTTGAATACCCGCAAATATTTGTTGCAAAGTTCTAGTTGTTTCCCTAAGCTAAGAAAAAAGTCAGATAAGCATGAGTGTGAAACCTCTCTTTAAACCTAGCCTTTCAAGCGTATGGTCAGTGTTTAAGTTATGTTGCTTCTTGGAATTATAGTCTTAATTATATAGTATTCATGCATTATTTTTATATAAAACCATAAGGTCCTTGCTGTGTGCTGCTTGATCTGTATTTGTAGTAGCATGACTAGCCCATTTCAAAGGTATAAGCCCCCTTAGAAGGGTAGGTAGTATGTCACTGTAGCTAGCATTGTTATTTGTGAATACCGTACAGATTTTAAATCCCGGGGATTGGTTATCTTGCCTTAATTCGTGGTTGTATGGTTGTATCACCAGACCGACTAGCTTTAGGATTGGTTAGTTTTGCTGAGATCATTTCTGTAGTTCACATTGGATTTGTAATCGAAGAGACTGAGTTGGTGTTAGCAGCTTCATACAAGTGTTCTTATTCTAAACCAACCCTCCTCCCTCCTCCCTCCTCCCCTCCTTCCTTTCTTTCTTTCTTTCTTTCTTTCTTTCTTTTCTTTCTTCCTTCCTTCCTTCCTTCCTTCCTTCCTTCCTTTCTTCCTTCCTTTCCCTTCTTCCTTCCTTCCTTCTTTTCTCTTTCTCTTTCTTTTCTTTCTTTCCTTTCTTTCCTTCCTTTCTTTCTCTCTCTCTTTCTCTCTTCTCTTCTCTTCTCTTCTCTTCTCTTCTCTTCTCTTCTCTTCTCTTCTCTTCTCTTCTCTTCTCTTCTCTTCTCTTCTCTTCTCTTCTCTTTTCTTTTCTTTTCTTTTCTTTTCTTTTCTTTTCTTTTCTTTTCTTTTCTTTTCTTTTCTTTTGACAGAATCTCACTATGTAGTCCTGACTGCTGTGGAACTCATGTAAATCATGCTGTTAGGAAATGCTGGGATTAAAAGCATGTACCATCGTCCCTAGCAGTAACAGCCTTCTTTTTAAGTCTCAAATTTCTTTATACATAAATTATTATTATCCATATATGTGTGTGCTTATGTGTGTACACACACTATGTGTACATTAGCATAAAATATAAATAATGTATAATAATTTTATTTATGGATTAAAGTATTCCTTTACAGCAGTGGTTCCCAAGCTTGCTAATGCTGTGACCCTTTAATACAATTCCTCACATTGTGGTAACCCCCAACTGTAAAATTGTTTTTTGTTGTTACTTTGTAACTGTAGTTTTACTACTGTTATGAAATTATATTAAATGCCTAATATGCAGGATGTCTGGATATGTGACCCTTGTGAAAGTGTCACGACCCAGAGGTTGGAAACTGCTGCTTTACGTATATTTTAATTCTACCTTGCTTCTGTCTGTTCCAACAGCTAGTGTTGAAAAACCAGATGCATTCATGTTAGAATGAAGGCTGTTAGGGAAGATTAGAGTAGATCTAGAGGTTGCATAGTGAGTGGCTGCCATACATTTGCACTGAGACTTACTGACCATACATCTGAGAATGCCCAGTGGTTCAGCTCTTCTCTCCTGTGAACTAACAGCCAGACTATTTGTAATTTCCCATACTATTTAAAACAGGGTTCTCATGTATCAGCCATCTTCTGTAAGGGTGCCCAGTGTGACTTCAGTTGATCCTGCTGCTATTCCACCTTCATTAACAGACTACTCAGTACCATTCCACCACACGCCAGTGTCGAGCATGTCATCAGATTTGCCAGGTACGTGAGTACTGTGTTTGTTTTAGTTGCACTCTTTTTAATCTTAATCATTAGAATAAATGTATTTAATTTTGAATGCAAACGCTGAAAGAAATTTCCAGGCTTCATATAGAAGTATTACTGTCTTAGCATTCCATATTCTGTTGTTTTAATTTTAATAAGTGAGAATTAACAGATTCTGATAATAGGAGATTGAATTGTAGAAAATTTGCACTTAGGCTTTTCTGGAAGCTTCATTGCTATGGGACAGTTTCTTCAGAAGTCTTTCTGTTTTCTTTTCATATTTTTTGTCAATCCAAGTCTGAGCAATGTGGGAACCAGTACATCTTGTATTCTTAACTTCTACCTACGAATCATTTTAATTTAATACATTGCCCTCCTGTTTTCTGGAAGTTGATTTTGATCTACAGCTTACTTTTATTCCTGCCCTTAATTAAGATCATAAGCACAGTGCTTATGCTTTGAATAAACTATATTCTTTTAAAAGTAATTGGTAGTTATATTATCTATTTGAATAAAATGTAGTGGAAAAGAGTAGACTAAAAATAATACCCACTGAAAATGTCTTAAAACACACACACACACACACACACACACACACACACACACTTAAGAGTAGCATATGTTTGTTTCAGGTATGATTTGTGATTTTGTATTTTTCACCTTCTTTGTGACACCAACTAACACCAGTCAGAACATTCATCGCATATTCATTGTATGCAAGGATTCTACTAAGGGGTAGAAGCCAGAGCTCATTGTCTCAGGGCACAGTTCTCAATAGTCATGTGTTGTAACCTTGTCTAAGTTGTTGAGTAAATGATCATCATCTTCATATGTGTTAGAAATAAATATTTCTAAAGGATTTACTTAGGACTGTCAGTTAAAAGTCTTGGGAAAAAGATAGTGAGCATTTCTTTTTACCAAAGTGATTATTTAGCAGTAATTGAGGAAAAAAAGACTGAGTCATTAGTCCTATTAAGTATTCAAACTATGAGAATCTGACTTTTTTAATTTAGGAGAATGCATATTCTGATTTAGAGTATAAATGAAAGGGGTTTTGTTTTGTTTTGTTTTGTATCATTCTTTTTGTGTGTTGTGTGTCTTAAATGTGCCTGAACTTTGTGTTTTATAAAGTTAATTTAAGCTTATAGAAATCATGCTCATGTTTATGGTAATTAATGGTCAATATAAACCAATATTCTGGTTGTTTAAATATTAAAAAACTTTTAGTAGTTGATAAATAGAATAGAGCCAGTTTTACTCATAAAAAATTACTAGATATTAAAATTTACATAGCAATTAGATACCTAAGAAGTTTGATGTTTAGTTCTGTTTTATTGTCATGCACTTTTTGATCATTAGTGATTGGGTATATAATTTTTATGTAAGTAGTCATAATGTGCAGTTTTAGAATTGATAAATTCTAATAGTTTTAGAGTAAAACTTGAAGTAGAATACCAAGAATGGAGAGAAGACAGTTTTCATAGATTCTAATATTCTTTTTAAACATCATAAATCTGAATCTTCTGAATCTGCAGGAGAACAAAGAAGAAATGATATTAATAACGAAGTGCAGCTTGGAACATCTTCTGATACTGTGCAACAGTGAATGCAAAATAAAACATAATTTGTATTTATGGAGTGGAAAAGAGCTTGATTCTTTCAAGAAAAAAATATATGTCTGCCTTATTACTGTTAGTGCCATATTGTCAGGTGTGAATGGTGCTTAAAAGTTGTATGATTAAAATTTCAAAGTGCTAAAACCTTTACACTCTTAACTACGTAGCATTTATGCTCTGTGAAGTTTATGGCTCAAGTGAGGAAACAGTGTGTGGTTGCCAATAAGGGGATGAAAAGCAAACAGTCCATTAGCATCTAGAATTTAAAGTTACAGCTTAATTAATGTTTATTAAAACACCCAACTCTATTAGATTTCTAATAGCATCTTTTTTTTTTTAAGTGAAAAAGTCAGTGCATTTTTAATTGAAATACTTGAGGGCCAGAATAACCCCTATCAATATGCTGTCACAGTTGAAACAGAAAATAATTTTGCTAACAGCAAGGGAGTAAAATTTTATTATTGATGAAACTATTTCATAGCAAAATAGTGTACTTAAATGGCAAAATGGTGGTGGTGGTCTGCTCTTTGATTAGGAATGACTTTGAAACACATGGAAATGTTTTTTATTGAGGAATAGTCACATTTAAGTTGTTTGGATTTTGTGAGGTGCTGGAAAGACAATCTAATATTACAACCACTCTTTACAAAAATGTTTATACATCTTAAATAGGGCATTGTGTAGTTAGTAGTATGTGTAGTTATCCGTGGGCAAGATATCAAACCAAATAGATCAAAAACAAGTAAAACTTTTCTAAATAGATTTTATGTTTGCTGGGACACATGAGTTGTCTGGCAAAGAGAGTCACAGTACATCTGCAAAGTTGGGTTGGAATAGCTAATATTGGAAGACCTTGGCCCTCAGTGTACATTCTGTAATAATAGAGTGCAGTTGGAATATTTTATCAAACTTACATGACGTGGCAGCAGTTGGACATTGGGACGAATCAGCACTCTCAAATGAGTTGTTTGAATCTGTGGCACAGCGTCTGAAATGGTAATGCTTTCTTTAGCTTTTATTTAGTTTATTCTTAAAATAGAATGAGTAACATTATATATGGTGAGCTAGACATGGCGACTTCTGCATATGAGCCCTGTACTTAGGAAGCAGGGGCAGGAGGTCTAGTGAGTTCAATGTGTCAGCCTGTGCTATGGAGTAAAACCCTGCCTGACAAAATCAAACCAAACCAACAACAAAAACTATTAAAAAGCAGGAGCTGACTCTATGAGATGACTTCCTAGTTAAGAGCATTGGCTATTCCTGCAGAGGACTGAGTTCATTTTATGGAACCACATGACAGCTCACCAGCACCTTTAACTGCAGCTCTGTGGGATCCAGTCTCCTCTCTGACAACTGTGGGTATCTGTACACATGTGCACTGAGTGCACACGCACACGCATGCATACTAAAAATGTCTTTAAAAAGTAGAAACACTTTGTAAAAATGAACAAAAAAAGTTAAATCACTTAGGGCGAAACAACAATCAATAAAATCAACCCAGTTCATTAAATGATATTCCAATAAATCTCGATGTTTTCATCCGTGATGGAACTTTTGACTAGAACAGATTTGAATTGCTATTTAAAGCAGGCAGACTGATTGAATAACTTAAAGTGTTGTCCTCATTTAAATGTTACTTTCTGGTTATCATTTTAATGGTAAACATTGCAGCAGTGGGTTATGACTTACTTCGTTCATCAGATTAAACTGCTAGATCATGTAGCTAGAGCAGATTATACCAACAAGTCTTTAGAAACTTTCAGTCATTCCTCCCAAATCGCGGGGGTTATAGTTTGTATGATGATAAGAGTTTAAAATACACTCATTTGTAAATAAGGAAATAATGATACTTTAAATTTTTTAGTTAAATTATTTATAGTTTTTATTGAATGTGCCCATTATCTTTCTTACTAATCTCTATTTTCATAGTGATAAAGTATTAGACTTTGACTCCACGTGGTTGCTATATTAAATGGCAGCATATAAAAGCTCATGGGAGCAGGGCAGTGATGGTACACGCCTTTAGTCCCAGCGCTTGGGAGACAGAGGTATGTGGATCTCTGGGTTGAGGCCAGCGTGGTCTAGAGTAAGTTCCAGGACACACAGGCCAGGGCTACACAGAGTAACCTGTCTCAAGAAAACAAAAACCAACCAAGCCAACAAAGCACTGGAAAGAGAAAAAAAGCATCCGTGTTAGGTATAAAGGTTGTTCCAGGCATGAAACCATGAACATTTTGGGGATCAAACAGACTTTGGCCTTTTGGTTTGTTTGTCAACAGGATGATCCCACTGTGTAGCCCTGGCTAGCCTGGAACTCAGCGAGATCTGCCTGTCTCTGCATCCCGTGTGCTGGGCATCATCGCCCTAGTTTAATGGCCTGTACTCAGGATTTGGTTCTTTTTTTAATGTCTTAAAATGATTTAAAGTCATTTGGTCACACAGGGAAGTCTTTAGAAGTTGACTTTGAAGATTTTTGCTAGATTTTTCAGATGTGAGGTTTTTAGTATACCTTATTGTTACTTGAGTACTTAACTTGAAGAAAATCTTTTTCACATTTCTATTTTCAAAATGTAGGTGTAGAATCTGAGTTTCTTTGTTTAGGCCATTGTAGTAGCTGAGAACCTATTAACTATAAAAGTAGCTCGTTGGTGAATGGCGGTTCCCAAGCGCTTGCTTTGTGCAGAGCTCTGTAGAACTCTTCGATGTGGGAATGGGCAGATAGCTAGCTCCTGATGTAGTAAATATCTGTTAAAGAATTGGCATTTTTAGATGGATGTGTATTTCTTTAAAATAAATATAAAGTATCTTAAGAACCTAAGTATGTTGTTTTCTTAATGGTCCAAAGATAATTATGATTTTTGCTGCTTTTTACTCTAAGTGATATAAGAAAAAGATTTGGTTTAATAGTCTGACTCTGAAACTTTCGGCCTGCTGCTTCTGAGTTGCTGGAAAGCAGTTTTTCTCAGTTGTTTGGTCAAAAAAATTTATTGATCTTTGGGTTTTAGATGCATTAATATAACCAGCTATGATTATAGAACTTCACTGTGGCAGAGAAACGAACATTTACTACACATGTTTCTTGGCTTATAAATGCAGAATGATCTTGGGAAATAATTTCTTGTCTCCAAAATATGAGACAACTATTAACAAAGCATTTTTGTTTTAGGTTTGGATTTTCTTTCCCTTATTCCAGTTGATCCCCAGGTATGTATCCTGAATTTAAGCAACTAATTTGTATTTGATTATTGATTATGTCACACTAACTAAATATGACCAGTTGCATAAAATCAGGACAGTAAACTCCCATGCGGCGAGAAAGGAAGTGCTGTGTAAACACCACAGTTTTATTGGCAGGAGTCACGTCACTTGTTTATCGTTCTTATTACTGAACTTTCTGTTCACGGATACAATCAGTTGGTGTTTCTTACAAATATTTGAGTGATTAGAATGAGTGAAAGCAATACTTTATTAAGTGCATAGAAGCTAAGATTTACACACTAAACCATTTACATAAAACCATCAACTAAAGCTCGTCCAGTTTGGATCACTGACTGAGAATGGATCATTGTTTGAAAGACAGAGTCAGAGTCAGACTTTGAAAAGGCTTCAAGTGAAGGTTGCAGTATTGCTGTTTTCAATCAAAGAAAAGAAATTCTAGGCGAATCCCCAAGTTCCAATCTTAAGACTGCGTGATGAGCATGGATTTCGTGACAGTCTTTAACAGCAGAGGCAAACCCAGAAAGCAACAGGGCAAGGTGGAGCAACAAAAGAAAGTACTTGAGGCACAGATGTGGCACCTAGGGAGAGGGGGAAGAACTGCCCTGTCTCATCAGCTTCAGAACTGACTGACCACAGGGGCAGTGGGAGCCTCTTATGTCAGTATCGATGACTCACAGACAGCACAGGACATTTGAGCCCAAGATCTGTGCGGACTAAGCATTTTCTTCTCACCTTAACTTGACTTTGCTCTATGAGTGAGCTTTTACAGGGGAGGGACATATTTTTCTAGAATGTTAAGCAATTCAAGCTTAAGAGAATACTTTAATGTGAACAGTGCTTTGAAAGAAAAAAAATCTTGGACCCCATGGTTTTTATTTTATAGTTTTATTTAACATGCTTAGAGGGAGGCTGATTTATTTGGTAACTTGGTAGGAGGGTAAGAATGGTCCCTTCTGTTAACTGTAGAATCCATAGGTTTCTCCTCTGCATCTTCACATTGCCCCGTAATCCCTACTAGAATAGTACAGATGTACACCCAAGGAATCTAGAGTAAAAAGTAAATGGCGGCAACCCAAGTCTAAGTCTCAGGACGGGGTCCATTAGCAACACTTAGCATTTTTATAGATTAACGCTCTGTCACAGGCAAAACCAAGCATGGATGGTAGCAGATGAAAATGGAATTATCTAGGCCTTCCTCAGTTTTGCTATAGTTGACTTGATTTTAGAGAAAAATGTTTTAACATTTGACAATTTCACTGTCAGACATTCTTATGAATATCTGTTGAATTTCTTTATGTGTAGCATTAACTGGTCCAAAAACCCAGAAACTTTATTTGTTGAAAGTCAGCCTCAGTTGGACATAGTGGATCGAACCTTTAATCCCAGCACTTGGAGGCAGAGACAGGCAGATCTCTGTGAGTTCAAGGTCAGACTGGTCTACACAGTGCCTTCCAGGACAGCCAGGGCTACATGGTGAGACCCTGTCTTTAAAAAAAAAAAACAAAAAAACAAAAGTCAACCAATCAATAAAAAGGCAACTCAATCCTTTTCTTCTTTTAATGCACCCTGGAAACCATGTAATATGAGCAGCTCAGATTTTAATTACAGTCCGTAGTTCATTGTCTCTACGAAGAGTCTAAATGAGATTATAGGATAGATAACATTAGGTGTCCCTACTGATTTTTTTTCCCCTGAGGTCTAACTGAATACATTTAGTACCACGAGATAGTACATGTGCTAAAGTCAGTGCACTTGTGTCATGTATAACATCCTATAGTGAAAGATAAAATTCCATTTAGCTCTTAGATTAATGCCTTATCATTGTTAGATTACCACACTCAGGTTTCTATTTGTATGTGAATCACCCAGATGGAAGGAGACTTAAAATAAAAATATTTGGAGAGGGATGTTAAGAAACATTATAAAAAATACTAAATTTGTGTTTATGATAGTCTGAAAATCCCATGATAATTACCTGCCTTATGCCCTCCAATTCAGAATGAATGTTGACATTATTCTAAGTGTTGTGTATTTGTTTCCAGAGGAATCTAATGCTATCTTTCAGCTTGTTACTCTTATTATTGCTCACAAAGGGTCTGTTTGAGTCTAAATTTGAAAAATCACTTAATTTTGTTTTAATTATTAAGTAGTTTTTGAGGTTAACTTGAGTCATAATTTGTGGGTGGGATCAGTATTTAACATTAAATTATTTCAGTTATTTTTGACATTTTCCTTGTGTATATGGTCAATAAACAAGTTCCACACATTTAAGACAATTAAGATGTGTGTTATTCAGCAAAGAATGTAAAATGTCTAAGTCCATTCTGTCTTCCACTTAAATAGGAAATCTGCTATTTTTAAATCCTACCAGGGTTTAACTTTTGGCTGTGCATATCTAACAATTTCTAGTCTCTTTATTTAAAACCAGTGTAGCCTCTTCCTCATCAGCATCATTGTTTGTTTCAAGCAGTACTGTCCTCCTATGTTTTTGGATAGTCTCACCTCACCCTTAACAGCAAGCAGTACGTCTGTCACCACCACCAGCCCCCATGAAAGCAGTACTCACGTTAGTTCATCCAGCAGCAGGAGTGAGACAGGGGTCATAACCAGCAGTGGGAGTAACATTCCTGACGTCATCTCTTTGGACTAAAGGCGGACATACTTGATTCTGGGAATCATTCATCAAAACTCTTTCTTGGATGTCTAGTCCATGGAAGCTAATCTTTGCAACTTAATATTTATTGAAATGTCAAATGGATCCTTTGCTTTCTGAGAGATGAACATGGATGACTCCAGCAGGAGCCAGATGACATGCAAGGAGGACTCTCCTCACGCTGTCCATGAGCATCGGATACGATGAGCATCGGATACGGTTCATCCAAGCGGTTGTCTCTGGAGCAGTTGACTTCAGGTCCTACCCTATGGATGGAGTCTACACACCAGGCAACCTTTTATTACAATAAACAGCAATAAAGTTGTGTAAATAGTTAAACTTTTCTAATTAAAGATGTAATCACTGATATAGACTAACAGCAACTTCTGTTTAATCCAGTATGAAGGAAAGAGAGATGGGAGAAGTCTTGTTTCCTGAGTGAATACTTTCTATGGAGATCTGTTCTATTTTGTTGAAGTAATGAAGTTTGAATAACTGGCCAGAATTTGGGTTCTACTTTTCTTCTTCAGGTTTTCTGTTCTTCATGATCCCATCAAAGCAGATGATCTTTGTACTGTGCATTTCCCTCTTGTCGTTCACGCTTTGACGTTTGCTGATGTGTGCCGAGTGAAGTGTGGATTTGGTTACCCTTTATAATGATTATGTTCAAGAATACTGCCCAGATTTTGTTCTGATATAAAGTGTTATTTTGGGTTACTGTACATTCTTGTAGAATTTTCTACAGATTTGAGACTTTTTTTTCCCGGAAAGTCAACCCTTTGAGTAAAATGTGCTTGAGTTAAGATGTGGCTAGAATACTGGTACGATTTTCTTTACAATATTCAGAAATATTTAATGTTGGGAAACACCAGAACATACCTAGGAGAGGTGGAAATAACTGATTTCCTCCTAAAAATTTAACTGATTTCATATATTTTATAGGATAATACAGTATACTGTCTTGGTTGGAACTCCACATTTTAATGGCACTGATACACAAATTATATTTAAGGTCTCTGATCATAATCCTTACCAATGTAATTTCAATTTCAGCAGTGACTTTCAAGTTTAAAGAAAAAAGTCAATGGTAAATGATAGAGGGTAGTATTAGATCTCACTTTCCTAAACGTCTTTTTGAAAGCGCCACACACACACACACACACACACACACACACACACACACACACACACACACACACACACACACACACACACACACACACACACACGATTATATTTGAAATGAAATGAGGACAAGTGCCCAAAGTCCCACTTGATGCTGCCTTTAAAACATACCACTCATGTGGCTATGCCAGGTTTACTTATCACTTGCTTCCTTTAGGTTCCTTAATTTTTAGTTTTCTAGAATTTAGTATTTTCCTGATGCCTAGTGTTCTCTGCCTTTGCTCTATCGACTTAAAGCTTTTTTTTTTTTTTTTTTTTTTTTAAAGTGGCTACTCTTAACTTCTCAAATGTGTTTTAACATAATGACTCTACTTCTACTCCAGGGACATGGTCCCCACTTCAGCATTGGTGGGGTTCTATTGTACTGCCTCAAGCTTTCATGGCCTTTGTGCACCTTTTGTATAAATGCCTATGCAGTTGTCCACGCTGTTCCTACTCAGCCTTCAGCTCCTCATTTTAATGATCTTTCCTTTTGGTAGGGCTTCAGAGACATCAAAGATATGAGAAGCAAAGCCAGCCCCTGTGACCACAGCGGGCACTGCATTGTGGCCCCTGGCTTGCTTGACCTTAGCCAGTCCAGATAAAGATTCCTTCCTCTAGGATGTTACGTTGTTACTGCTTTAGGTACTGATGCAGTTTCTGTTGCCTGTGTAACCAGAAAAATAACCTGGCTTCTGTGGTATGGTGTGTTCATAAAGAAGTGGTGCAGTCTGTTTACCCAGTAGAGTCTCAAAGGATCACTGAAGTCCTTTAAGTACTGAAGGTTGGAGTAGACATTATTTCCTTAGCTCTCATAACATGCCTCTGCTTTTGTAGTTGTACTACATATGTCAATTAGCTCGTCAACAGTTCATGAAATTACAAAAGAGTCACTTTAGATGACTGGCGCCTTTGAAATAGATGTAAGTGTTTAATATTAAATTGGGGTTACTTTGCAGCTATCTTTGAAGGTCTGTACTTTTATTTCTGCACTTGGCTGTGTATTTACATGGTTGTTGCAAAGCCATTCTTTCCTCAATGTCACATTTTATGAAGATCCTGATAAGCACAGTCTCTGTAATGCGGATATCTGTTTAACCAGATAGACTAGAATAAAGAGGTCATCTTGGTGTTACTTAGATGGCAGCCACCTCCCATTATCTGAGTATCTACACCCAGCGAGCGGTGGCTAATGCTTACAGTCACTTGGCCAACCAGGTTTGCATCTTCCCCCCCCCCCCAAACATAGACACTGAAGGGTTTCCTTGCTTTATTAATTCCAGGCAGTGTAGCTGCACAGAGCTCCACTCATGACAACGGCTTTTACTACCTAGCTTTCTGATCAATACTTGGCCTCTGTTCTAGGACAATTGTAAAGGCAAGTGAGATAGGTCTGTTTTAGAACACTGATGCACACATGATGCTTAGGTAAGGGGTAATGAGTGTGATCCAGCCTGTCATAACCCTTATATCAAACACGCTTCCATTAGAGTAGTAGGAATGAGTTGGAAGGAAGGTGTTGAACTTTAAACAGTCATGTTGAATGGAGTTAGATAGCCTATTTTGACTTCTAATGTGTCTTCAATCAGTCCTGGACACTCACCTTTGTCTTTTGCAAATAAAGACATTTCATTAGTTGCGTTTGTGTTTGTAAGTAAGGTTGGTTTTCATAAAAGTTTTAAGTTGCCTTTGCTTATTTAAAAGGAGAAAAGTACGCTAGTAACTTTTTTCTTGCAAGTTTGCCTCCAGTTCTATGGAAAATCATAATTTATTTCCCACATTATTTTCATCTTAAAAATAAAAATCAGTGCCCATTTAATTTGAGTCTGATAGTGATTTTAGTAGCTCTGGGTCCAGGTAGTGTGGGAGTGGGGAGTAGCCATTTAGAGGCTGTGGGTTGAGCCGTTATGGGTATACTTCATGCACTGTGATGAAGCTTGTGGGGACGGTCTCAGAGACTGCTGCTCTTGGTGGGCGACTGTCGTAGCTGCCTGCTGTTGGAGCTGCATCATGACTTACAAAAGCAGCAGGTACAGGCCCATCAGAACCTAGTATCTTATCCCTCAGCCAATGAGACGAATACTGGTATGCTTTCTGACACACAGGGTGAATGAATACTGACCTAGGGAGTCTGATGTAAACTAACTGAAGAAAAGAGTCCTTCCTCTCAAGGTGATGCTGATTTGTGGTGTTTAGGAGGGGAGTAGGACTGCAGACGAGGACTGGTTCAGATGGTGACCACAGTAACTGAAGGTTCTGTCCTGCTCTTGTCATCGGGAGGGTTATGTTTGCTGATGTTGGCAGGCACAGTGCAAGTCATTTATGGGAGACAGTTCAGTGTAACCTGTCTTGCCAACCATTTTGCCTTTTCTCTGTTACTCTATTCTTTCTCTCCTTAACCAGCCTTGCTACATTTTACCTCTCTCCTGTAATCACTTTCTTGCTTCATGGTACCAAGCAGTACCACCCAGAACGCTTCAGCCCCACAGTTTATTCACTAGTATTTTTTATTCTCTTTACTCAAGAGGTAGTTGCTGACCTGCTGTTGTAAAGTCTGCCTCTAGGAGGGGAGGCATAACTGAATGGCCTTGTGAAATAACACTGAAGAGCTTCCTATGGATACTATATTAATTCCTTTCTGTTGTTTTGTTAAAATACCTCCAACAGAAAGCAAGCTAAGAAAGAAAGGATTTATTGTGCTTTAAATTTACAAAATAAATACAGTCATCTTGGCCAGAAAGTCACAGAGACATTTCATCTGAGCACAGGAAATAGGGCAAGGGCTACGAAACCTCAAAGCTGGCAATGAATGCTCTTTCTCCAACAGTGCTCCACCTCAAAGTCTGTAACCTTTCCTACCAGCATCAAGGAAGAAGGCTAAACATTCAAATAGATGAGCATGAGAGACAGTTTTTCAAACTACAATGAACTGTAACAATTTGTTGTAAACGTATGTCATTTTCTCTACATTAAAAATAGGGAGATAGGGGTTGGGGATTTAGCTCAGTGGCGCAAGGCCCTGGGTTCGGTCCCCAGCTCCGAAAAAAAGAAAAAAAAAAAGGGAGATAGTCAAAATGACTTGTCTAATATCGTGCATCTAAGTACTGATTGGTTTTTAACATCTGTTCAGGGGCCTTGCTAGATATTTTCCTTGGGTTTCTTTCCCCCCTCACTAGTGCAGAAATTTAAATCCCATGGCCTCTGAACCTTCGCTCCAACGCTGAGCTACACTCCTATTTCCTCATATCAGTAAGCACTTCTGTAGTATCTTTTTTTTTTTAAGATTTTTTTTTAAAGATTTATTTATTTTATGTACAGCATTCTGCCTGCATATGTGACTGCAGGCCAGAAGAGGGCACCAGGTCTCATTACAGATGGTTGTGAGCCACCATGTGGTTGCTGGGAATTGAACTCATGACCTCTGGAAGAGCAGTCAGTCCTCTTAACCGCTGAGCCATCCCTCCAGCCCGTAGTATCTTTATCCTGTTTATATTCTGCTAATGGTGGCTATGCTACTGTCAGCCTCTGCTAAACTGCAAGCTCCGTGACAGCACAGTGGCTTTGCTTGTATCCCACAGTAACAGTATGCCATGCTTGGTTGGTATACCATATTTGCTAATGAAGAAACAGTGGTAACCATTTGTACTTGGCTTGGGTGGAGTATGGAAATTTAATACTTGTTGAATATTCATGTAGCAGCAGACATTTACCAGAAGAAAGTGCAAACAAAACAAGCCAAAAACAAAAAAACAAAAAACAACACCACCACCACCAACAAAAACCCAAATAACCCAAAAGGCAAACATATTTAGAGTGGGTAGCAAAAGTGTGGTTAGTTGGAGGGAAGGTAGCTTGTATAAATAAAATTTATTTACTTACTTATTTTTAGCCTTGGCAAACTGACCCACTCTTAGACTCAGGACTTTAAATAGAAACAAGAATTGAACCTGATGACCCTAGATATTATTAGACAAGATATAGATATGCTGTCATTCGACAGGCTGAAAGGACACCAAACTGAATGGCACCACCCTCCTGATTTCTCCATCACACTATGCATACCCTCACCACGTTCTAGCACCAACTCGTTAACCTGTCTTAGGTGTCTGTTTCAAAGGTTTGTGTACATTGAGTCAGAATATGTGGTGATTAATGGCAACTTTAGTTTAGCCTAAGGATCACCCAAGCTGTAGTAAGTGTATGTGCTTTGTTTTTTTCTTAAATATATATATGTGTGTGTGTGTGTGTGTGTGTGTTTCCCTATAATCTCATCATAGACATTTGAGCTATCTCCTATGCTTGCTGTTAGGAATAGCGTTGCTATGCTCATCCATGAACACAGTATCGTGCACATGTGTTACTGGGTTGATATATGTGTGTGTCTGTGGAGACCAGAGTATAGGAGCAGTGTACCTTGTTTTCTCTTACCCTCTTGTCTTCTCTCCCCTTGTTTCCTCCCCTCTCCCTCCTTTCTGATACAAGGTCTCCCACTGGAACCCAGGGCTCAAGGATTAGTCAAAGACAGCTGGCAAAGTCCTAAGAAACTACCCGCATTTCTGCCACCTCTCCAGTGCTGGAATTACAAGCACACACTACCATATCTGGCTTTTTACATGGATGCTGGGAATTGAACTCAGGTCTAATAAGCTAGTCAGTTGTATGTATTCTTTGGGAAAGTGTATTCAGATCCATTGCCCACATTTTTATTGGGCTATTTGTCTTACTGCATTGTACCAGTTGTGTTTGTTATTTAATATGTATATTTTTTTTCAGTCTGAGGAGTATCTTTTCAGTTCCTTGATACCCTTGAAATACATGTTTTACATTTTGATAGGATCTAGTTTATTTTTTTCCCATGCTGCTTATGCTTTTGGTTTCATGGTTCAGATTCCAGTACCAAATCCAAGGTAGTTTTGCTGGCTAACTCTTGTGTTAACACAAGGCAGTGTTACCTGGGATGAAGGAACATTAATGAAGAAAAAGTCTCAGTATGATTGATCTGTAGGCAAGTCTGTTGAACATTTTTTTTGATTGATGATTTATGGTGGTTACCCTGGCCCACTGTGAGTGGTGTCACTCCTGGGCAGGTAGTTCTGGGTTTCATAAGAAAGCAGGCTGTGCAAACCATCAATAGCAAGTCAGTAAACAGAATTCCTTCGTGGATTCTACTGCTGTTCCTGCGTCCAGGTTCTACCCTTGATTTCCTGTCCTGACTACCCTCTATGATGGACTCTTATCCTGTACTGTAGGCTGAAATAAGCCCTTTCTTCCCCAAGTTGCTTTTGATCATGGTGTTTATCATAGCAGTTGAAACCCTGAGTAGTACAATAATGAAATTAATTGTATTTCTTGAAAGAATTTTTTAATTTTATCTTAAATTTGCAACTGATCCATTATGAGTTAACTTTTTTGAATTTTTTAGTTTATTGAAAATATTACTTTCACATATATCTTGATTACAGTTTCTCCTCTACTCCTCCCTTTCTCTATTTTCTCTCCTCACTTCCCTTACCCCTGGATCTACTTTTCTGTCTCTCATTAGAAGAGCAAACTCATACGCAATAACAACTAAACATAGCAGAATAAAATATGATATAAAACAAAGACCATCACATTGTGGTTAGACAAAGCAACCCAACAGAAAAAGAACTCCAAGAGCAGGCACAAGAGTCAGAGACCCACTCAAAGGCTAAGCTGAAAGTGTATGCTCTATAAATCAGAATATGTGTATGGTATTGCTATGCTGTGTACTGTGTACCAGCCTATCTGGGTTCGAAGGATGCCTCTGTCACTTGGGATTTTTGCCAAGTTAGTTACTGTGACTCTGGTTCCTTGTGTAAAATGGGGTTTATAGAATCTTTGTTTCTTGATTAGGGTTACTATTGCTGTGATGAAACACCATGACCAAAGAAACTTGGGGGAAGGAAAGGGTTTGACTTATATTTCCACATCACGGTTTGTCAAAAGGAAGTCAGGACAGAAACAGGAACCCCGAAGCAGGAGCTGGCACAGAGACCATGGAGAGGGGTGCTGCTTACTGACTTGCTTCCCCTGGCTTGCTCAGCCTGCTTTCTTATAGAATCTAGGAACCAGCCCAGGGGTGGCACCATCTACGATGTGCTGGGCCCTCCTCAATCACAAATTAAGAAAATGCCCTACAGGCTTGCCTACAGCCTTATCTTATTGAGGCATTTTCTTAATTAGAATCCTTCTTCTCACATGACAATATCTTGTATCAAGCTGACATAAAGCTATCCAGCACACCGGGCCTTGTCGTTTTTGAGAATGGGATGGAAAGGTGTGTAACAATATTCAGTTCGTATTCAGCAACTGTAAAGGCTGTTCTCTTAACTTGTGAAGTGACCAACAGATAATGGATTATAAGGTCTGTGTTGTAATAAATGGTGCTCATTTACCTAGCCCTCAAGTTAGCCCACACATTATTTTCTACTTTCATGAGGGCTATGAATGCATCTGAACTGAAAAAGTAGTGAAGCAGCAAAATCTGATAAAATTAACAGATCCAATGTGTGAAAGTATATGTCAGTTGTACTCATGTGAACCTAGAATTTAAAAGTAACTGGTTCTAAACTGCTTATTAGTGTGATACAATATCAATTTATATTTTTCATGTAATAAACTTACTATATTTTACTAATTTTTATTTTTACCAGGTTCTACTTTAATTGCTTTAGGAACTTGACTTTAAACCACCAATTGTTTTTCCTTACTCATATGCTCAATTCCTCAGAGCGTAGGATGAAAGAGAGGTTTTGGAATTACTATGCAAACAAGTCACAGCGCTAGAGGCATTTCTCAGGAATTATTTAGCTAGTCCATTCTGAGGGCTGAGATCCCAGACCAAGGGAAAAGGAGCAAGCTAGGTGAGCACGGCATTCGCTCCTCATCCTTCCTTTCCTGATTGCAGATGCAGTGTGGCCAGCGGTTGATTTGGCCTCCATGCCTACTCTGATAATGATGACATATACCCTGGAAATAAAAACCAGAATAAGCCCTTCCTTCCTTAAGTTGCTCTAACTTTTCTAAGAGAAAAAAAAATTCACCAAGGTGTTGATACAAAAATTTCTTATGCAAGATACTTGGAGAATTCAATGAGTAGTTGGATAAAGGCTATTAATGCTCTTGACAGTTGGTAAGTGAACTAATTAGTCAAGATTAGCATAAAATGCCTTTTTTTCTATTGATACATTATGGAGTTTAAAATGGGGAGAATATTTTAAAATTTTCATTCTCATTTCTAAAGCTGATAAGGAGAAATTTTGAGCAATTATCATCCAACCTAGTTTAAATACTGTTCCTGTGTGTGTTGTTTCTTTGTGTATGTGTGTTCTGTATGACTTTTTTCTTGTGCATTTGTACAAGGAAGCCATAAAAGAGCATCAGATCCCCCGGAACTGGAGTTAGAGCTGGTTGTATCTTTCACATGGTTGTTAGGAACTGATTGTAGGTCCTCTGTAAGAGAAGCAAGCGCTTTTAGCCTCTGGGCCAACTCCTCTACCTCTTTACAGAGTCTCATGTAGCCCACACTGACATCGAACTCACTAAGTAGTTGATGCTACCCTTGAGCTCCTGATCATCCTACTTCTGCCTATACCAGGTGTTGAGATTCCTGGTTCCTCTCACCACGTTCTGCTGAACCGCATTAGTTACTCAGCAGAACACCCCTTCCTTTGTGTATCTTCATGTGTGGGTGCATGTGGTGGCCCACTTCTATGTCAGGTGTCCTCAGTATCTTACCACACTCTTGAGATAGAATCGGTTATTGCACCTTAAGCTTGGGTTCACCTGGTTGGACAAGCAAGCCCCAAGGATCTCCTGTCTCTGCCTCCCAGCTCTGGCATGATAGCTACATGCCAGCATACCACTCTCTATTTGGATGCTGGAGGTCTGAGCTTGGGTCCTGCTTGCGTGGGAGGCAGGCACGCCAATAACAGCTGTCCCCCCAGCCTGATACTCGAGTTTATTCTTGAAGTATTTGCCAGAATTCATCATAGCTGTACCAGTAAAAAAAAAAACAAAACCCATGATAATCTCTCTTACGGTATGAACAAACTAGGAAAAGAATGGCAAAGTCCCAAGGTATTTAAAACTTAGGTGCTAGAGTTCTAATTCCGTGGGTTGAAAATGAAATAACATGAGGGCTGGAGGGATAGCTTAGCAGTCACAAGCTTTTGCTGCCCTAACAGGGCTTAGGTTTGATTCCCTGCACTACATACAGACTCACAACTATCTAACTTCAGTTTCAGGGCCCCACCTTCTAGCATTTGGACACCAAGCATGCATGTGGGACACATGCAAGCAAAATACTCAGTTATGTAAAATTAAAAATCTTTTTAAAAAATTGTAACAGCAAATGAAGTCATTTAGGAAATTAGAAAATATCTTGGGCGATACACAACAAAGTAGTGCCTTCGTTTTTACTTTTGAGGTAAGATCCTCTGTGTAATTATGTATTTGTGATCCTACTCTCCCCTTCGAGTGCTAGGATTATAGCCACCATAGCCAGCTAAATTCATGCCTTTTAAAACAAACAAATTAGTTGGGCATAGTGTCTTTTTTTTTTTTTTCAATTGTGTTTCTTCTTCATTTTATTTGATTTGTTTATTTAGTTATTAATTTTTTAGTTAGAATCTACTTTCTGTCCTAGATTACAGCTGTTTCTTAGACATGGGTGCTCAAAATATTTTTCCAAATCCTTTGTTCATTTCTTGTTTGTTTTTAATAGGGCATAGTGTCTTAAACAGTTAATCCCGGTATTCAAGAGATGTAGGTAGGGATATTGTCATGTGTTCAAGGATAGCTGGGCTACAGAGCAATCCATTTTCAGAAAGGACAGAGCAAAAGAAGTAGCAAATTGAGACATTACAAGAAAAAAAAAGGGCTGAACTACATACATATAATACAAAACTCATTGAAAATATACAGTATGGAAAAATTATAGTGTAAGTTCAGTTACAAAACAAAGGGGGCTTTATGAGTTAATGTGAGCAGCTAAGTGTTCTTAAAAAACAAACAGAAAAGATATTCTTTCAAAACCCAGCATTGGCTTGTGCTTTGTTAGAGACCTGATAATCACTTGGTCCTTGTATGGGGCCACCTAGGAAAAAACCCCAGAAGCTACAGAACAGAGCATTCAATAGCTAGGCTTTAGGCAAAGGTTACACTTGCAAAAGGGCCGTAATGGACACGCAGGCAAACACCAAGCTGGTACATCTAGTCTTGGTCCATTGGGGTTTCACGGAGAGGAGTGTGAAGACTACATCCTGTCTGTTTGGTAGTTGGAATAAGAACGGCCCAGAAAGACTCATATTTGAATGCTTAGGAATGGCATTAGGAGTGAAGTCTTATTGGACAAAGTGCCACTGGGGAGTGTGAGTTGGGGGCACTTTGGATTTCAAGTGCTCAGGCTACACTCTGCATGTGTCTCCCTGCTGCCTGTGAATCTGGATGTAGAACTCTCAGCCACATCTGCAGTACCATCTCTACCTGGGAGCTGCCATACTTCTCACCATGATGATTATGGACTAAATCTGAAATGTAAGCAAGTCCCAATGAAATGTTTCTCTTTATAAGAGTTGGCTAGGGTCCTGGTGTCTCTCCAAAGCCATGGAAATCCTATGACAGCCCAGGATGATACGAGTCTTGGCTTTGAGGACTGGGCCCCTGCTAACTAAAAAGGGGTGGTTGCATTACTGAGTTTAACATAGTGATCAAGGCTTCAGACTCAGGTGTTTGAGATTTTAGGTTCTTTACCAATTTTTAGTTTTGTCTGGTTCGACTCCTTATTCTTTCTTGAGTTAATCTTCATAACTGTTGTTTATGGGTAAAGCAATTTACTTCACCCAAAGCCAAACAAATAAAACTCAGAATGATTAAAAGATCCAGGTAAGTTTAACAGTTTGAATAAATAAAATTTAAAATCTCAAGTTAGAAAGCCTTTAGATCCAGAGAGGTTCAAGCAGTTCGACCGGTTCATAAACAATCTTTGTTCATTTGAAATAAATTTGTGTACACATTGATCTGTTTGTGTGTGTTCTTTTGTGTTTCATTAGAAATCAATACAGTTCACATTCTACCACCACACTGACTGTGGTTTTCAAGTACGGTAGAAATAAATTACAGCAAAATGCATGCACAGGGAAAGAAACCCTTATCCTGGAATCTGGCCAAGAATCTGCAGGTTTAACACACGGCTGCCTACAGAGATAGTGCTTATGTTTGTAAAGACATCTTCAGTATGGGTGCTAAAACAGCTTACTTAAGGCTGTAGCATTTGTGGCCATGCCACTTCTCAGCTCATCTCCATAAGTCTAGCCAGTACACCTCAGAAATAAACAAGACCCACGATTTACTTACAAAGTAAAGGAAGTTCTTTAAGAAAAATTGAATTAGCCAATGGTGCTTTCCCCTTAATTTTTAAACTTTACTTAACATTTAAGTTTTACTGAACCTTTAAACTTTGTAAATTGAGTCTTTGGGGAAGATAGCTTAGCCAGAACCGTGTGTGTGACCACCAGTGGCTGTGTACTCTGATGCCTGCACTGGAGTCTAAGCCATATATTAGCTTTTAGTCTCTGTAGTCTTGCTAATTTTGATTCATCCTGAAATCCTTTTCTTCTGTATAGTTGAGGACCTGGCTATGGCTGGGTGGAGGTCCCCACAAAGGAAGAATGTATTGAGTTGTGACTTTCCACTACTGGTGACACTTCTACAACATGTTTTAGCGGCTGTTCAAGCTGTTGCCCTCTTTTTTTCTAATATTGGATTTAAAAAATTAAGATTACAACAACTTTACTGTGACTTCCATTACTCAGCAGTAGCTGAAAATTCCCACCTTGTTCTTGCTTGCAATTCCTTGTGTTATGTCTTTGTTTTGTGTCTTTGGTGACATTTGTTATTTCAAGTAAGACCTTGTAAGTATGTAGGAGAAGGGCATCATGTATAGGGCCCAGAAATTGCCTTGTAGAGCATTGCCACAGAAACCTGTGGCTGATAACAAGGTCTAAATGTCAGAATTCTGCCTTGGTATTTTAGTGCATGACAATTTGATCAAATCTCGTCTTCTCATTGACTGCAATTATACAGCCTACATATGCACTGCACATTATATTTTTCTCTTTACTGCATAAACATTGTAGCTTTTCTCTTCCCTGCTCCTCCTCTTTACCTCCCTCCCTCTCTGAAATCACCAAATGCTTGAGGGATGTGGCCCAAAAGGAATTTTATTCACTTGTAGGAAAGCAAGATGGTATAGTCACTTTGGTTTGGTAGTTTCTTTGAAAATTGAGCATTTTCTTGCCATATGACATAGCCACCACTTTCCTTAGTGTTTATGCAAATTAGTTTAAAAAGTACATGTTGCAAAAACTCCATCTGGAGATTTACAGAGGCTTTGTTAGAAATTGTCAACACTTGAAAGCAGCCAAGGTTTCCTTAGTAGTTGAATGGTACATGGTATGTCTGGTCTGAGCATGTTCATTCAAAAAAGAAAAGGAGGCATCTATTAAAAAAAAAAAAAGAGGGCTCTATAAAAATAGCAAAGTGTTTAAGTATAGTTGCTACACAACCAACATTTGGATCCCATCACTCAGATAATAAGGTGGGCGTGGTCTGTACACCCATCACACTGCTGGAGCCTGGAGACTTGAGGGTTTTTGGGATGCTGTCTGCCAGCCTCGCTAAAAGTTTGAGCTCCAAAAGAGCCCCTGCCCCAAAGGAATATCCTACATCAGCAGCCCTCAGTCTCTTGACCCCTTTGGGCTTTGCATACCAGATGTTCTGCATATCAGACGTCTACATTATGATTCGTAACAGGAGCAAAATTACAGTTATGACGTAATGTGTGCTGCTTGGGAGTCACCACATCATGAGGATCTATGTGAAAGGGTTGCTGCATTAGGAAAGTTGAGAGCCACAATATCTCTGGCTTCTAAGCATGTGAACAGCCTCACACATCTATACATACATGTACACATATATGACACACAAAAATGAGTAAAGAAGACAAGACAACAAGAAAAGGCATTTAACACCAGGCCCCTCATGACAAGCTTGATCTGATCCCTCGGACCACACAGTGGAAAGAGGACCAACTCCTTCAATTGTCTTCTGAGTCAGTCCTGCATGTGCACTGTGGCATGCTGCTTACTAGCCCCATACTCTGTGCACAGACAAAACAAAGCAGGGAGTGCCCCTATGTTTTTGTTATTAAGCAGAAAGTTTCCTTAGATCAATGTCTTAAATAGCTAAGCAGGTATACTGAGTTTTAAAATAAAACCTTATTTGATAGACATTAGAGTAAAATAAAAGAGTGAGCTAGAAATTGGAAGAAAATATATATAAAAGTTCTACTTTCCTCCAAAAATATGTAAAATACAATGTGTAGGTAGATATAAAAGAGACTGGATATAGTGGTGCATGCCTTTTATCTCAGCACTTGAAAGGCAGAAGATAGGTCTCTGCGAGCTTGAGGCCAGCCTTGTCTTATAGGCTAGCTAGGACTACATGGTGAGACCCTGTCTCAAAACAACACACACACACACACACACCAAGTCCAAATATATTCAGGACTACAGGTCCTTTTGACAGCAGTCAAAAGTCTACATTTCCTTTTCAGACAAATTAATTTTCTTTAAGGATCCATTATCACATGCAGGATCGCTTCTCAACCAAATAATTGATTCTGAGGAGGGGAATGTACAGTATACCAGTAAGCTATCTGAAGCCTCCAGGTGAGTCATCTTAGAGTCGACACCCTGTGAACTTAGAAGCCACCTGTCCTCATACTTAATGACCCAAGTAACCAAGTGCTTATTTTAACCTTAAAAAGCTCGAAGGAAAGATTCTGTGGTTACAGCTAGGGAGATAACAAACTGAAAATCATCTGAAACATTCTTCCCAGAGGAACAGCACTAGAGGGAAAAACAAAACAACATTGGAGGTTTAAAAAATGAGAGAAGTCTGGTCCAACAAGAACTGGTAAATCAGATAGGGGACAAAGTGCACAGTTACTTAGGCCAGTCTTGGACTCCAGAGGAGCAACTAGAATATATAAAGAGGATGAGTCGCAGTGTAGAACAAGAAAAGGAAAGCCTAGGACAGGCCCAGCTTCAAAGGGAAAGGGAAGGATCCCATGAAGTTGTGTACCAAACTCAGAATGCTCAGTGTCCTAGAAGACTCTTACACTGACAACGCTCAGCAAACCAATGAGGACAAGATCAAATAGCACCAAAAAACAAAGCTGAGCTTCAAACTAGCTACTCCATGGAAAGGAGACATTGGGAGGAAGAAAAAAAAAATGATACTGCCTCAGCCAATTTTATTCAAAGAGCCCTGTCTTTTGAGTGTAAAAACTTGGCCAGTGCAAGCTGTGCTATGAAGGCACATTTGCCAACCCTTCTGGGACAATATACTCTTGTTGCCCACGTACCCTTTCAAAACCTAGACCTAACTGCAGTAACTGAGCCTACAAGCTGCCCAAAGCAAATTCCCGGTGCAAAGCTGTGCCTTGAAACACATAAAAAATCTGAATGTCTTTGAGAATCTTGTTTAACATACTTTGATAATATTCCTCCCAACTCTTCTCAAATCCATACCCCTTTTTCTACCCATCCAACTTTCTGTTCTTTGTCTTTTTAAACCCATTGAGACCAGTTTGTGCTGCCCAAATATTCTTGGATGTGTGGTCTTCCACTGGAGTGTGGTTAATTCATTAGGGACTGCACTCTTAGAGGAATCTGACTCTCCCTTCCAGCAGCTATCTGTTGCAGATAGCTCCTTAGCTAGGGTTGGGATTCTGTCCCCAACACCTCTCACTATGCTGCGATTTGGTCTATCTTGGGCTTGCACAGGTGTTGTCATGCCTCTGAACTCATATGCTAGTGTCCTGTATCTAGAAGACAGTTTTCTGGTAGTCATCCATGCCCTGCCCTGACACTTAACTCTTTTAGGTCTCTTCTTCCACAGTGACCCCCTAAGCACAGGTGTGTGTGTGTGTGTGTGTGTGTGTGTGTGTGTGTGTGTGAGAGAGAGAGAGAGAGAGAGAGAGAGAGAGAGAGAGAGAGAGAGAGAGAGAGAGAGTGTGTGTGTGTGTGTGTGTGTGTGTGTGTGTGTGTGTGTGTTGTGTTCCACTTAGGGCTGAGCATTCCACAGTCTCATTTCCAGTATCTTTGACTAGTTCTGAGTGTTCCTGTTAACCACCATCTATTGCAAATAAAATTTTCTCTGATGAGGTAAGATGCTATAAGACTAATGCTAAGTCATTAGGACACAGTTTAAAATGTTCATTTAGAAGAATAATAGGTTCTCCTCTAGGACCTATGTCTAGCCATAGTTTTTTGTTTTGTTTTGTTTTGTTTTTTTCCCAAATAATAGTGTTGGGTGTGGGTTTCATACTGTGCAGCAGGTCTTTAACCAGAAGGTCGTTGCTTACTCCCATGCTATTTAAGTGACCAGCAGGCACTCTTGTCAGTCCAGTTAGTTTTATTACTTCCAGGGTCCATAGCCAAATTTGACAGATGATTTCTTTTCTCCTCTGGTAATTGTGTAGCAACTTCAGCACTGTGGAAGGTGGCCAGTAGTGAAGAAGCTTTGGGTCAGTACCAGCTTGATTTCTTGTGTTCTATGACTCAAACTATGTGATGACTTTGGCATCAGTCTTACCATCAAGGTCTAGGGTAACCAGGAGCATTAGCAATAGCCTGTAACATTTGGAGGTCTGTAAGACCATATGAGACTTTACAGGCCAGCAATTCCAAAAGAAGTAATCCATTCCTGGCACTGGGCTTTTTAATAACCTGTGATATCTAGAAGCGGTACCATATTGTAGGGCAACTCAATTTTAACTTTGTGTGTGTGTGTGTGTGTGTGTGTGTGTGTGTGTGTGTGTGTGTGTGTGTGTGTGTTGTGTGAAGCTTCTACAGTGGTAGATTTCTAAATGACCTTTTGAAAAGGATGTTAATATTCTTTGTCCCTTCCTGCATTGTCTCCTCTGTTCTTGTCTCCTCTGTTCTGTGTCCTCTCCAACCCCAATCTCACCCTTCCTGTTTCATTGAGTTTTCAGGGAGGGGATGGGGATATAACACCTTGGTGTAAAAGGTTCAAAGAAAAATCCATTTGCATTTGGACTTTAAATGGCAACACAAGATGAGCTAGGCAAAGCAAGCTTGGAACATGAGAGCTACTGAAGTAAATGATGCAAACTGGAAGCCAATCAGTCTGAGATGACATAGAAAGTTGAGAGCAATTACTCAAGAGAGTGTAAAGTGGGGCTGGGAATGTAGCTCAGCTACTAACAGAGTGCTTCTCAAGAATGCACAAAACTGGGGTTGGGGATTTAGCCCTGGGTTCGGTCCCCAGCTCCGATAAAAAAAAAAAATTCACAAAACTGGGTTCCATCCCCAGCACTGCGCAAACTGAGGTGGAGTGCACGCCTGTAGTTCCAGCACTAACCAAGTGCGGAGTGCATGCCTGAAGTCTTAGCGTTAGGAAGGTGGATGCGAAAAATCAGAAGGGAACAGTCATTAGCTACATATGAATTCAAGTTCAGCTTGGGCTAAGTGAGACCCTGTCTCACAAAAAGAAAGAGTAATGTAGGGATGGAAGGAAGAAAAGGAGGAGGAGGAGGAGGAGGAGGAGGAGGAGGAGGGGGGGGAGGGGGAGGAGGAGGAGGGGGAGGAGGAGGGGGGGAGGAGGAGGGGGAGGGGGAGGAGGAGGGGAGGAGGAGGAGGAGGAGGAGGAGATGATCTAGATGAGATAAGATAGCAACCTCGAAAGATCAAATCTCTGTAAAACTGGAAGTTACCTGTTTACGATTAATATCTGCTTACCCACTGAGCCCCAAGTAATGACTGCGGTTCATTCTGTTCTTTTCTTCTTACCGAGCAAAGCTCCTAACTTCGTCACATTTTTCGAGGCACTGTTGCCTTGCCACTCTTAAGCTAAATCTAAGCAGTTGGACTGACTGACAACATTCAAACTCCAGTTAAATCTGAGGCACAGCTTCTGTTCTTCATTTAGCCTGGGACCCAAGAGTCACACTAAGTGAAAGGGCATCCTCAAAGGTCTTTGAACTTTCTGGAGCTGCCTCTATCTGTTTTAAAAGTTGAGTGGTTTTTGTTTTTGTTTGTTTCTTTTAAGGAGAAGAATCCAACGACTATGCAGTTTTATGGCACTGCCTCTGGTTCTTGCTGCTGGTTTTGAAATGGGGTTTTACCATAGCTCAGGCCTGCAACTCATGTTATAGTCCAGGCTGGCCTCACACTTCCAACTTTCCTGTTTCAGTCTTCCAGGTGCTGGGATTATGGGTGTGTGTGATCCACACCTAACTTTTTTTTTTTTTTAAGATTAAGGTCACTTGTAGCCCAGGCTGGCCCCACACTTACTCTGTAGCTGAAGGTGAACTAGAACTTCTAACCCTCAGGTCTCCACTTACCAAGCACAGGAATTACAGACAGGTACCATCACTTGTAGGTTGTAAACAAGCCTTTAACCTAGGTTATATGTGACCAAGTGAGAACAGAGTTGTTAAGCTTTAGACGATAATGACCCAGTGGTAGTAGCTTTCTCTGTTCTTCCTACTCTCTTTTACACATAGTTTTGTTTTTTAACATTTGGATTTATTTTGTCTTACTTCCACTTAATCTTTGCTGACCTTTATTCTTTGCATTATATATAATATTAACCAATGCAGATTGGCAATGTTAACTTCTAGGAACAAAGAGATAGTATTTTTATAAGAACATTTATGAAGAAGTCAGGCATAACCTCATCTATCAAAAATATTAGGTGAATATGGTGTATTTCTATTATTTTGTATTTTAAAGTCTGTGACATCTCAACAAATGGGTAACTTAGAGGCATATGGAATGGGTCTGTGTGTATGTGGGCATCATGTATGTGCTTGCATCGTGCGTTTCGAAAGCTATGTCAACGTCAGGTGTCCTCAGGCTCTATACCCTGGGTTTTTGTTTTTTTGCTTTATTAAAAAACAAAAAGCAAAACCACCACAGCACATAGAAGTTTTGCTTAGGTCTAACACACCTTAATTTGCATCAGTTTGACATTGCTACTCATTTTGCAGAATACACAGGTACAGTTTGCTTACAGGGAAATGGTCGATTCCTTCTATAACTGATTTTTCGTACAGTGGGATGCCCCCTGCCTCTACCTCCCTAGTTGTGTCTTTACCTTAGATTTCAGGCCAGTGTATGGTGGGGACCACCTCCTCTCAAAGTTCATATTGAAGTCTGTGTGGTCCTCAGGCTGCTGTGGCAGCAGAGACACACCCCTGTCAACAGCTGGGCTGAATGTCATGGGGCTCATAGGATGGGGCAATAAAGGTACACACAAAGAAAACACAAGGGCCAAGAATCCAGAAGGCAAATTATTGGCACAGTGACCCCAAATGAATACTGCATGACTTCCACAAGAATAAAGTCAAACAAGGCTGACAAGAAGGAGGGAGCCAGCGAGTAGCATGCATATTTCTACTGTGTTGTCTTCAAATATTCTAAAGTTATAAATAAGCAAACTCCTGCAGAAAGTATAAGTCAAGGCACGTTCTGCATATCGACCTCCCAATCTGGAAGTCATCCGTGATGGCATGGAGGTGATCCTGTATAACTCCTGACAGTGAAGCTGCAAGAGAGCAGGGATGGCACTGGGGGCCAGTGAAAGACACAGGAGCAGATGCTGGTAACAAGGTCATGCCTGGCCTGAAGCCTGAGGACACCGTGGACCTGGGAGGAAGGACGCGTGCTGTTCGTTTTTAGACAGCGTCTCTAATTGGCCTTGAGCCAGCCAGCAGGCCACACAGATTTCTCTCCACCTCAGAGCTACAAGTTTGGGCCACCAGGCCTGGCTATTTTTTGTGAGAATTGGCCATGGAACTCAAGTTTCTTAGGCTTGAGTAGCAAGCACTTACAAACTAAGTTCTCTCTCTCCCTAGGACCCATTAATTAATTTTTATAGCAATTTTAAAAGCCCGTTTTTGTTAAAACACATGGGGCTATCCACCGAAAAGGGTAATTTTTACTTTGTGTAAATTGCATACGGTAATAAAGGAGGAAAATAATAACATTTTAATAGATTCAGGATAAGAAACTCATTTAAAAAAACAAACAAATACCCATTCATGATACTCTCAGCAAACGAGATATAGATGGGAACTTCCTCAAGTTGGTAAAGAATACCCGTGAAAAGATGATAGCTAGACTCATAACCAATGTAAGATGCCATGTGTTTGTTCCCCAAAATGTTAGTAGCGAAATGACAATGGCTTCCATTCTTCAACAGCTTTCTTTCTTTCTTTCTTTCTTTCTTTCTTTCTTTCTTTCTTTCTTTCTTTCTTTATTTATTTATTTATTTATTATATATGAGTACACTGTAGCTGTCTTCAGACACACCAGAAGAGGGCATCGGATCTCATTACAGATGGTCGTGAGCCACCATGTGGTTGCTGGGAATTGAACTCAGGACCTCTGGAAGAGCAGTCAGTGCTCTTAACCGCTGAGCCATCTCTCCAGCCCCTTCAACAGCTTTATGTCCAATCAAAGTTCTGTAAGACAGCAAATGGAAGGAGGCAAGAAAAAGGGGGCTCTAAAGGAGGAATGTTTAACTCTGTTATGCAGATGATATGACTGTTTATGTAGAAAACCTTAAACAAGAAACCTTCAGGACTAATAAGTGAACTGCATTAACAAATGTGTGTTTACATTTATTTCTGTATACTGGCAAGGAGTTATTGGGGAAAGTGGAGTTCGGAAGATGCCCTATTTGAATAGCAACTTCTCATACTGGAAAGCATGGAGTGGTGAAATTTGGGTTTCTAAAGCATTCTCCAATAATAGGAGCCGGAGCTCTTTGGAAATATGGCAGATTCCAGAATGGAAGCAGGAAACGTATGAGCTAGAATTATCTCAGCACTGAAAAGGCAAGCAGGGCTATGCTAAGCTGGGCAGGAAGGCACACACCTCTCATCCTAGCACTGAGAACGCAGCGGCAGGAGGATCAGGAGTTCCAGATGGCTCTGTCTTAAAACAAAACAAAAGGGAGCGCCAAAACAAAATGGAAAAGCGTGTTGGTGAAGGTGTGCCAACGTGACCTAGGAGACGCCTCCTCCCTTTAGCAGTGCAGACAGGCGTAAGCTGGAGTAGGTACAGTAAGATCAGTAAATTAGTAGTAGACTGTAACTCAAACTTTATAAACACGGGAGTCCATACTTAGCCACACAAATGATTAATGAGGCGGTCAGTGGAAGATGAGACAATTCTTCATGCAGACTTCCAGATAGTTTATGTAGTTATAAAACCCTGGAAGGTGTGGGACATACAGATTCCTCTGGAAGGTTGTGCAGAGTGAATCCTCCCCAAGAACACAGTATGGAAAGGGTAAGAAGAAAGTCTCCCTAGAGGAACGCTTTCCCGGGTGATCAAGGTCAGAGTTAACAGTAATTAGTAGTGTTGCTTTCACATGCCCTCCACACGATGAAAGCCGCACCTTATCGCACTGAATGTCCTGCAGAACCGGGAGGGAGGCTTCTGAGAGGTCTCCACCGAAAGGCGTTCTGCCACAATGTCTGCCCAGCTCCTCCAGGCTTTTGAAGTCCTCCAACAGGGGACTGAAGAGGTTCTTGAGGAGACATGAGGACTCATGAGTCCTGGATGAGATCTCAGAACTTAAGGTCAGCGTTGAGTAAATCCTGGACGGTAGATGACAGCAGCATGTTAATGTTGGTTCATTCATTTTGACAGGCACAGCATATGAATCTGAGTTGTGATGGGAAACTGCAAAAAAAAAAAAAAAAAAAAAAAAAAAAAGGTGGGAATTCCCTGCACTCTCTTACTATTTTACATAAAAGTGTTCAAAAAATTAGGCCAGGGGTGTATCTCGGTTGGTAGAGTGCTTGTCTAGTATTCATGAAGTCCTGGGTTTGAGCCCCGACACTGCTTTAAAAGCTATGATTGTGAATAGCTGCAATTTCAGCGCTCGAGACATTGAAGCAGGAGACGGAGAATTCAAGGCCAGCTTCACCTATGTCTCAAGTCTGAAGCCAGCCTGAGATACAAGTGAATAAATAAGTAAGAAGCCATCATTTGAGAGAAATTAAAGAAGATATGAATACGTGGATGGATAAGATAGGTAGACAGACAGACAGACAGACACACACACACACATTCTAATCCTATCGTTTTAAAGACAATATCGATATGGATAAGATTTGACATTGTTAAACGAAATTCCAAGAATTCTATCAGACTCTACAAATTGATAAAATGATTCCGAAATAATCTCAAAGACTAAAGTTGAAGGATATATACTTGCAGATTTCAAGACATACTAGAAAGCTATATTTAGAAACTATTATTGCATATCAGTAGTTGAGTAGATCATTCAAATTAAACTTCAAATTCAGAAATAAATTCATATATGTAGTAACTTGGTTTTCAACCAAGTGCCAGTGTTGTGTGTGTGTGTGTGTGTGTGTGTGTGTGTGTGTGTGTGTGTGTATCATCAGATGGTATTGGAAGAAGGTGGATATTCTTTTTTTAGTTTTTCTTTTCTTTTTTTAAGAATTATTTATTTTATTTATATGAGTACACTGTAGCTATCACAAACACACCAGAAGAGGGCATCAAATCCCATTACAGATGTGGTTGCTGGGAATTGAACTCAGGACCTCTGGAAGAGCAGTCAGTGCTCTTAACCGCTGAGCCATCTCTCTCCAGCAACCTCTGCCTTACACCACACATCTGCAAAAGGTAAGTATGTAAAACTTCTCAAAGAAAACACCGGAGATGTATTTGCAATACTCTAGGAAACTTCTTAGGACACAAACATTCCAAGGAATAATAATAATAAAAAAGATAGACTTGACTTTATCAAAATGAACATTCTCTTATAATTAAAAACAGCATTAAAAATTAAACTATGTACCATCTTCTGGGAGGAAATTGTACAAGTCACATATATTTGATAAAAGTGCTCCTATCACCAATCAGCTATCAGCAATCTATTATCTAATGTCTGCCTTCTGTCCTTTTATCACGTGTTGTCTGTCTACAACTAGAAATCAATAATGAAATGGAATTAGAGGCATCATGATGTGGGAAAAGTACTCAAGCACGTGTCTCATAAAGGGAAATGCGAGAATGTCTGGTGAGCATGAGCAGATGCGCTCCAGCTTCCTCTTCCTCACAGATTTGTCAGCTACTGAATAACGTAAGTGAGGAAGCTGAATCGCTCAGTGTATTAGGGTTTTCTGAGAAACAGAATGAATAGGTCAGTGTGTGTGTGTGTGTGTGTGAGAGAGAGAGAGAGAGAGATCACAGAGATCTCTGTGTGTGTGTGAGAGAGATCACACAGATCTCTCTGTGTGTGTGTGTGAGAGAGAGAGATCACACAGAGATCTGTGTGTGTGTGTGTGTGTGTGTGTGTGTGTGTGTGTGTGTTCGCACATGTAGCTGTTGTGATTGGGAAATCCAGAAGAGCCCTTGGATTCCTTGCAGCTTGAGTTAAAGGTGGTTATGAGCTTCTAGAATGGGTGCTGGGAACAGAACTCAAGTTCTCTGCAGGAGTAGCACCCACTCTTAACTGCTGATTCATCTCTCCAGTTCCTTGATGAAGGATTTAAAGACACGAGATTGGCATTTACGGAGAACAAACTTCAGGGCAGGTATTGGCCCTAGAGGTTGGGAGAGGTCCGGAGTTCTTAGATCAGACCAGACATCATCAGGCCAATAGGCAGCTAAGTCAAGGGCAAGCCAAGTTAAGCTGCTGGGGGGGGATGGGCAAAGGAAACTGATGTAAGATAGTCATGAATTCAGAAGAGCCTTAGCCCTGGAGCCAGTGCTGGAAAGGCCCTCAAATACCTTTACACATAAGGTATCTGAGGCTCAGAGAGGGAATACAACTTGCCCATGCCACACAGCAAGCTGACAATTTGTCCAACAGAATGTCTGCGCTGCCTCTGCATTGCCTCTGTCCATGCATTTTTCTCTTGCACTCATAGCTCAGCTTGTCCTCAGGAGTGTCCAGTATCACCTGGGTGGAATCCCCAGGTTTCCTCACTCAGCGTTACCTCGGACTGAGAGTGGGCAGCCCATGATGAGCCAAGCTACACACTGTCTGCGCTCAGCCCTAGTCCTGGAGCAGTAACCCTCTTCATGTGGCTGGAAGGCTGACCCCGAGAAGCGTTATTCTAATCAAGCACATTGGAGAAAGTGACTGCGAACATGAGAGGAGCTGTTAAAAGATGTGTGTGCTGATGCAATGGGGTAAAAGACAAGTGAAGAGTCACATTCGTTACTTTCGCTTCCTTTTATAGCAACCTTCAAGTCTGACTTTTCACACAAGGCTCCTAGTGGTTTCTTGGTTCATGGCCGCATTAGATCCACTGGGAGCAAGGGGGACGGAGACTAGGCCTGGGGGCTAAAGAAGACAGCCTCCTGGTGGGCAGTGCCAGAGGCTGTGCAGGAGACTTGAGTGGACTTCAAATGCCCAATCCCTTCTTCCTCTCTACTTACCTTCATACCTCAGTCAGGAACAACCAGGAATGCCAGGGGCATCCAGTAAGAATGTAGGCACTGTCCCCTCAGCTCAATGACGCTACACAGTGGCTTTCCCTTCTTGGAGGTGGACTGTGTGCCAGCATGGCGCTCCTGCAAGCCTGGGGACTTCATGGGGACTGACCTGTCATCCAAGGGGGCCAAGCTGATGGAATGTGATGCTGAGCTTTCTACAGGGAATTGTCTTTGTCCAGTCACCCATCTGAGGAAAGGTGTGAGGCTGATGGAGAACAGAGGCACCTTCTTACCTAGGGAAGGCCCTGGTTTAGAATCAGGCTTTCCTGAGCATGTATGAAGCTGTCATGTCTCAGCTCTCAGGTCCATTTTGCTCATTGCATGGTGGCTCTGTGCTGGTGCAGAAACAGCCCACCTTTGCTCACCTTAGCAGGGATGGAGCTTTGACGGACAAAAGGGAAGCTCAAGGCTGGAGGCAGAGAGGGAAAGACAAGACTCCTGGCATTCCCTGAACAACAGTGCAGAAAAGCAATGGGATGCCTGGATGGACAGCCATGTTGCATGCAAAAGAGTTATGAGGGCTTGGCTCAGGAATGTCAGAGAGCCACGGAATTGTCTGCCTCTAGCTGGGAGCAACACGGGAGCAGCACTCACGGTGAAGTCATCATGGATGCAGACCGGCCATGCCAGTTCAATGCTCAGTGCAGCCTCTGCTTTTCCTTCTTTAATATGGGCCAGTAGTGAACAAAAGCAGGTGGCCATGAGTCTGAGCTCTGGGGTGAGGTGGGAGAAGACATTTGAATGAAGGGCCCCTGAACAGGAGGGGGAACTGACAGAAGGAGCTTGTCTTTGTGCTCTCTTTCCTCCATTGTGTAGCTGTTACCGAGTCCTAGGCCAGGGGGGACACTGGAGTTTTCATGTGTCAGATATAGTGACAGTTCTATGTTCATGAGATCATCTGACTAAATGGATTAGCCCAGGGAGCATTCGGCCATTCCTTATGCACAGGGAGGGAGACCTTGACTCTGCGGTGAACACTTCACAGCTCATGGAGTTGTGATGGGAGGAAAACTGCACAGCAGCTCAAGAGGCTGCCTCGCCAACAAGCAGACTCAGGTGGTGCCTCCCTTCCCTTAGCCAGCCTTCCCCAAAGAGGGCAAGGAGCCTTCTCTTCTGGATGTATTCCTCGGGTCTCTCTGTCCAGAGTTAAGAAATTGTTGGTTTGTATTTCTAACACAAGCAGAGACCTGACCTCCATCTAAACAAATAATCTGAGCATCTCAGACAGGGGTGAGGAGCTGTCCTCTGAACCCTCAAAACACACCTGTGTGTTCCTGTCCCAGAGTCGCTGCCCCGTATGCTTGTTAAGTGACAGCATGCTTTTCCCTGGTTTTACTGATGCGGCCAGCGTGGGGCTGACTGGTTTCCGGCCTCCACACCCCACAAATGCTACTTTCAGCCCCAGACTGGCCCTGCCCTAACTGCTCATGCTGCCGTTGGCTCTGGGGCTCTACCTTCTCCTGTCCCCCAGTGTCCCACATATTCCCCGCATGGCCGGCTAAGCCGTCGTCTGCCTCTGTAACTAGTATTAGGTGCCACTGCAACCCAATCAAGCCAGAGGATTTGGTTTTTATTAGCCAGTGTCATAAGGCTGGCATTTGTATGTCTGTTTAGGAAACATCCTAGCAAGGCTCACATAAATATTAATGAAGGTAATCTCTTAAAGGGACCAGCACTCTGGCCCAAACTTGCATTCAGATGTCCATAGGACTGTAGGTAATTCCGAATCCTTCCCTTGGTCTCGTCACCTATGGGTCACACTCAGCAGCACCAGAGCCCAAAAACAGCTTCCAGTCTGTCAGGACTAGGGTTTGAGACCAGACCAGACCTCTTCATGAGAATCACAGAGGCAACCTGTGGACCAAGCTCAGTGACTTCCCACACAGGGATTTAGAGGTCCTCAGAGCGTGCAGTGAAACTTCAGTGGCTACGTGTGAAGCACCTTCCTCCCTGTCCCCTCGGAAACAGTCAGCACGGTGGTTCCCCGGGACAGTGCTCAGAGACCATTAGGGAGATACTGGGTCTTATCAGATCTTCAACACTAGTGAGTGCTGCAGGCGTGAGAGAGGCTCTTGGAAGGCAGGCTCTAAAGTACACGCTCTTTCCACTGTATTTCCTGAGGCGGCCCAGGGTGCAGCACAGAAGGCCCAGGGCCTGGAAGCGTAGCGCAGATGAAAGGGTTCAATATGGCACCTAAACCTGAGGGAAGACAAGGGGCTTCAGGTGCTGGTGGTTTCTCTCCGTCATCGTTCTTTCCCTTACATGCCATCTTCATGTTGTGATTATTCACAGAGAGCTACGCATCATGACTGATGTGCTCTTTGGAGCGTATGTTCTCCTTTTTACAAAGGTTACGAAGAAAAGAGTCATCAAGTCCTACTGTAATTTCGAGCATCCAATTATTGAGTCCTAGTGTATTTTAAATTCACACTCAGCTATGCAGCCCTCATTTGCATCTATGTAAATGATATCTGTTAAGAGTCTGAAGATGCTCAGGTAAAATACCAAAGTTCCTCAAGTCTAGTGTTAACTGATTCACACAGACAGCCAGTCGGTGGCAGCGCCAGACTTGGCACCTGTCCTGCCCAGGGCCCATATGTCACAGCAGGCTTCTGACCTGGCCGAGAAGGTGGGATGGCGAGACTCACAGCAGGCAAGTTTTGGTGGAAGAAAATCAGCCATGATTTGGGCTGGAGAGAGATCCCTGAGGAGTCAGAGAGACCTGAGAGCTTGAATGTGAAGCTGGCGGGGACATGGGAGAGCAGTGGGCACCTGGGCAATGTCACACGTCTGCTGAGTGTCCAGTAGTGAGAGGATGTCCCCATCTAAGGTCACAGCAAAGGCTGGCTGACCAGAGAAGAGCCTGCACTTAGAAAGCAGTTAGAGTTTTACATTTGGTCCTGACAAACTACTTTTATTCCTGCACCACAGTTCTCAGTGCTTCCCAGGCTCTGGGACACCACTGGGCCACTGCCTTCAGTCTTGTCACAGCCTTCAGAGTCGAACATCAAGGCATTCGGTCAACAAAGAATTTGCTTGCACTGTAGCCAAGGAGGCCGCGCTGGCTTATTACCTCACCGTGAGCTTGCTGATTATAACCACACATGTGAGAGTCTCTCAATCTCTTTCTGCACCTCCTCAATTTACTTCCCAGAGTCACAAGTGTACGCCACACCTAATGTGCTAATTAATTTCTCTGTGGCTCCTGTTCTGCTGCTTGACGCTGGCCTTCAGGACTTATTGTCTCCCAGGGGGAAGGTGGAGTCAAGTCAAACGACCTAATGAACACTTGCTCTGGTGACCAGAGACAAGTATTATGAAACTGTAGGTCGATCTGTTGGGTTGATAGTGAATAATAGGTTCATATGTTATGGTTTATCAAGCTTTTGTGGAGACGATGTATAAACCAAGGAAAGGCCTTTTGTAGTGTCCAGGCTGGGTCTGTGCACAGGGTCTGCATATCCCATTGTGGGGTAGAGTCAGCCACACAGCCCATGGGTCAGCTGCATTTGTGGGTTGGCCATGTTTCCACATCATAGCAACTCAGTGGAACACTGGCTATAGAAACCATGTTTCATGAAATGTGTGACACTTACAGCCTGGCCTTTCTGAAATCTTACTGGTTCCTGATATTCTTCACTGTTCACTTGGCTGGTGAGGATGAGTCAGGGTAAACTCATATCCCAGCACGACTGTCAAACCGATGACTACACACGTCACAGACAGGTTCTCAGGCAGAACGCATCCGTCTCCAGTATTAGCTCGTAGGAGGCAAGACATTTTCTGAACAGCAAACTCTACCCCCATTCCCGTTAATTCTGTTAGAAAATCAAGTACATGTTCCATGGGAAAACCAAGCCCAGTAGACTGCATTGAAAATGTTTGAGGCCGTGATCAGGATGTCACTTGTATGTATATTCCTTTACATCTCCAGGAACAAAACTCGAATGGGATACAGTGTTGACCACGTTCTCAGCTTCAGTCTCTCCATCAAGGCCTTCGATGAAACCTCTCAGAGTCTCTTCCAAGAGGGGGGATTGGAAAAGCAGAGAAGAGCATGGGCTTGTACCAGCAACCTGGAGGACAGAGTCCCAGGAGGCAGGGACAGTGCACAGTAAACACGAGCTCTAGCAAATGGATAATTCAGAGGGCCATCCCTAGCCATGCTTAACCTACTAGCACGAATCTCAGATGATCTGAGTGATGAGACACTTAATAAGGTGACAGCTTTTACAAAACAGTGATCACATTTCACTACTCTTCTCCTGCTTCTTCTTGTGCAGTGCCGCCTACTGATAGGGAGAGGGAATGAATGCCAGGAGTGGGGCCCAATGCCTGAAGGACTATAAGGCTAAGAGCCTTCCACGTCTCAGTCAGGGCTCGGTCAGCTCTAAGCATGAATAGCTAAGATGCAGTTTTGCAGTACTCCATGGATGGAGTCCCAGCTCCCAAGGCTCTGCCTCTGGCCCACTGACCAACCTCGTCCCTGAGGTACGTGCAAGGAGCCAGCAACGCCACGCCTCCTGCCGGGGCCTGTGCTCACCTTGTACTCTCACCCAGAGCATCTAGGCCCATTGTCTGCACCTGACTGACCATCCTTTCCCATCCTGTGCAGGCCCGGTCGCTTCCTCCAGACACCTTCTTTGCAGTCCATCCCACCACTCCTCCCAGCCACTCCCACTGGTTTATCCTATAAGAATTGTCCACTTGGCTTCCTCTAAATCTGCTGTGAAGGCACAAACTAATGCTGTATTTCCTTCCCAGGACACAGTCTTCAAGATGAGTGGAGGTCGGACCTTCAATTTAACTCCCACATCATCTAAGTGAGACCCAAATGTCCTTATCCCACAGTGAGCTGTGTGTACCTGGCTAGCCACGGGAGTGTGGCAAACTTGAAGTGGGCCAGAGCCTCTGCACTCTGAGGTGTTCGCTGACTGCTGGAAGGTAGGAAGGAGGAGCTTATGGGACTGGAGGTGGCACAGCAGGAAGGTTCAGGATTCGAAATGATGTATACATACTTCATAGGGGCAATGAACAAGGGGTAGAAATTATAGCGCCAGTACACAAAGCTAAGTGACTAAATATCAAGATGGATAATGTAAAACCCAGCACCCGCCGTGAACTCAGGTTGTTTCCCAGCTCTGTAGATTATAAGGCTGGAACTGGACCATGTGTGCTCACATGGTAACAGATGCTTTCGTCACAAACGCTGTCCTGAATCAGAGAGCAGCCCTCAGAGGCCCGACTCGTTAACACAAATGTAAAGAGGCACAAGAAAGGCACACGCTTATCACACATTCCTTGAACACATGCGTGGAATGCCACTTACATAATCTGGCAGGCTATGGTCGGGCTGCATGAATAAAAGCCAGCTTCTAGAAGCCCACAGAAACTGCTAAGTTCCTTCCTCTTTTCAAGCTGTTCTGTTTTATGCGGGAGACAATGCTCTCAGCATGAGTAACTCCCATCAGTTATCAGTAATTTTGCAGATTGTGCCAGTGTTGACATTTGTTCCTGGCTTAATTGTGCATGAGTGTGTGTTTTAAACAATGATGCAGCTGTCCCCGTTCCTGGCAATTACAATATAAAATGGTGCTCACCGAATCTGGCACTGCGATCCCTTGGCTGCCTGTTTACTCTTTTGTTTGTTAAGTCCTTCCAACTGTTTGCTGCAAGGCTACGATCACGATCAGAGCATAAGTTTGGCCTAAGGTATCATCCAGCTCTGCGTTGCCAGTAGCATCAACTGATTTCAAAGTTGTTCATTTCATGACCTTAGGTCTCTGATTCCACTCGACTAAGACAAGTCTAGAGGGTTAAATATAACTCTTTGATCTGATCTGAAGAAATGGGATTTCAAATGCAGTGTCAGCAGATGTGTGCTAGATTATCTGTGGCCTTTCGCAGAGTGTCAAGTGACGTGACATCCCTCACGTGTTGTCACAAAGCCCCAACTGTGCCCATCGCCTGCACCGACCTAGTTTCCTGCAGATCCACCCAAATAACCGGAGTAAGGACCTCGGAGGCTGTTGTCTGTCAGTAATCCTGGTGCTTTTCTTTTCCCTGTTAGCTTAGAAGGCTGATGCCCACGTCACTTCCTTTGGTGATGGCAAGACAAAATAAGTATCTACTTGAAAATATGTCTGTTTTGGAAAACCATTTGGCAGTAGTCACCAAAGCTGAACACTCACTGTCTGAGTGAACAATTTCTTCTCCAAGTGCAGATGCCCAATTGACACGCACGCACGCACACACACATCCATCAAAGAGAAGGTTTGGAACGCCTCACCGCAGCAGCTGCCAGATGTCCGTCAACAGTAGAATGATGGATAGCATGTAGTAGTATGTTAGTATAACGCATGCCTAACAGGCACCCTGGCTCCTATCTCGGCCCCAAAAACAGGAAGCAAAAGGGCATGCTGCAATGCCATGCATCAGGAAGATTGCACAGACTCTAGCTTCACACTGCACACAGGTTTGGTTCCGTCGGGAAGGGGCCACACAGTTAGTATCTGGAGCAGCACAGGTGTAGTTTCAAGCTGTGTAGCTGGGGTCTCTCTCTTTTTTAAATTTTATGCTTTTTAAAACGATTTATGTGCATTGGTGCTTTGACTGCATGTGTTTCTGTGTGAGAGTGTTGGATCCCCTGGAATTGGGGTTACAGTTGTGGGCTGCCATGTTGGGAATTGAGCCCGTGTCCTTTAGAAGAACAACCATTGTTCTTAACTGCTCTGCCATCCTGCCAGCCCCATGGGACCTTTTTTTTTTTTTTTTTTTTTTTTAAATGTATCTCAAAGATGAAAATCAAGGTCACAGCAGCTGGCGCTCAGGACCCTCTCTGAAGCTTCTTCAGGTTCTTTCAAGAATCTGCTCTTTTTGTGTGGTTGTTGGCTCTTGGCCAGGAGCCGATCTCTGCTCCGAGAGGACATTTGAATCCTTTGCCAAGAGATTTACTCTATCTTCAAAGCCATCTGCAAGCGCTCTCTTGAATCAATCCGTTTAATGATTCAAATCACCTCCAAGGAAGAGCGGGTTCTCTTCAAGGACCGGTGATTAGGGCCACAGAGAACAACCTACTGATTCCAGTTTGATCATTTACAGAAACCCTGTGCTCAGCAGCTCCTGTGCTAACACTCAAGACAGTGACTGAGGAGAGCAACTGAGGAAAGGTGTGCCCTCCCCTCTCCCCGACATAAACAGTGACATGGGTGGATTTCACAGTTGACTGTGAATGGCGGTGACACATTTACATTTACATGAACAGCAAATACGTTGGTTTGGTATTGGAAGTCAGAGGTGTCTCTGTGAGGTGGCTCAGTGGGGAGAAGCCCTGGCTATGCAAACCTGATGCCTAGAGTTGGGTGTGCAGAGGCCATAAAGGGGCATGAGGAGACGCAGGGGGGTGACGAAGACTCCAACCCATATTTCGGTCACATCACTGTGCTCAGCTTAGGAAAATGCAGCAAGTTATACATTGGTGGTCCACACTTTTTTGGTAAATGTACTGGACTTTGATTAAAAGCCTCGTGGAATAATTTGGATTCATTACTGTAAAACGGGTTTATTCATTTCTCCAGGGAAGCTTACATCCAAGGACGGTTCTCAGAACGGTACCTACTGGTGAGGGAGGATGAACGGACGAGAAAGGAGACAAGGTGACAGGCAGTACTGGAGGGAGGAGTTAGCCGGGGTTAGCCCTTCTATATATCTCCTCCATATGGTTAAACAGCGACAGATCGGAAAACCAATTTAGTTTCCTAGAACTGAAGTGGAACCCGATTCCCAGTGCTTGTCCCTCCTGCTGGGCGATGTTTATCCATCACCTGACTTTTTTCTTTTTTTAAATTGTTTTCCTTATTACATCCCACTCACCGCCCTCCTTCCGTTCACCGCCTCCCACAACCTAGCATTCTTTAATGCACCATGCCCTGTTTATGCATACAGAGGGCCAGCCACAGGCCAAGGGTTAACTTTTTAACCCTTCCTTCTCCTCCCTGTTCTGCTCTCTAACTAAACTGCCTCTAGTTTAGAAGCAGACAGTGGGTTCTGGTTTCTAGAGTAGAGATACCCTCCACAGCTGACTAAGAAGCTTGCATAGTCACTGAGAGGCTCATTCTTGAGGAGGCTGAGGCAGGAGGATGATCACAGATGGGAAGCAACAGAGCTACAGAGCAAGACCCTGTGGCAAGAAGAGAAAACAAACAAACACAGGTCTTGAAGAAACGGAGAGTGACACTCCGAACCTGCGTCTTGGGACACACAGACTGGCTCCCACTCGCATGTGCAGGTCCTCTGAAGTTCAAGCACTTCGTGCTAGATGAACCGCTCTAGCAACTTGTGCTTTGCCCCTCCCAATTGGAGAGCTGTGCTGGAAGACAGGAGGTGAAAGTTCATTAGCGTATGTGACAACCGCGTGTGGATTCTACGCTAATCATATAGTGGCGAGCCCTCCGATCTGGATTATCCACTGACTGGCTAAAAAGCCTACTCACAGATGGGTACGCTGGATAGAAAGCTTCCCAGGTTCTGCAAAGATGGTACTTAGTATTTCAGCCCCGTGAATGCACACAAGTTGCTATTATTGCTGGCTCCCTAATTATAGCTAAATTGCTAAATGTCAAGGTTGAAGGGGTTGGAATGTGGGCATTTCCTACCAAAAACATTCTTTTTCTTGCTGCGACTCGGGTTTTGTCAAGTTCGAAGTGGGAAGCAGCCCTGACTCTGGAACCTCTGGAGTGGCTAGGAGGTCCTGGGAAGGGCGCCCTAGTTAGTGGATCGCTGCACAAGACCGACTCCCAAGCCTATGCAGTATCGCGAGCCAGAATAGGAGTGGCCTTCTTCAGGTAAGGATCTCTGTGATAGCACGGCTTTCCCATTGCATCTCCGGGGACGTTTCCCCCAGCTTACACTGAAGCACAGAATGCTCACTGATGAACCCAATGACTTCTTACAGCTTTGGGCAACCATAGTACCCGAAGGCGGACTGCTGTTGACCTACGGTCTATGAATAGTTCCAAGGATGAGACAAAGTCCCAGTGTCTAGATGACAACAGGGTTATTGACAAAAGGCCGCGAGTTGCAGATGATGGGATGGTGAGAGGGTAGAGGCCCGTGGCGGCGGGTGCGCGGTGGGGTGGGGTGGGGGACGGGACGGCTGACCCTGAATTTCTGCTCAGCCAGAGTTGGGAGTCAAGGCCCCAGGGACAGTCTTTCAGTCCATTAGCATGCAGGGGCCGCGCGCGCCGTCCTTGAAGGGCTGCCCGGCTGACCTTGCTCCGCTTTCACGGAGGATTCTCCAGCAGCGCACGAGGACGCGGCTGCCGCGGTGACTCAGTGACCTGCGCACCGCATGCAAATGCTCGTCTCGCCGAGGTTGCTCTGCGGTCTGCGCTCCTCTGAACCCCACGATTCCAACCTGGCCCTTTATGCTATTCCACTCTCCCTCCCCCACGGCCCAGCGTCCTGTGGTTGCGTCGCCCACCTCGCCTCCGCAGCATCGAAGGCCAACCTTCGCACTCCCAGGCTGCGGGCTCGGGGAGCAGACGCGCTGTCCCCCGGCCGGCCCCACGCGCACGGCGCCCCGAATCCCGAGCCAGCCCAGAGTGGGCGGCGCGTCGGGCTGGGTCTCGGCCCAGCCTCGCCGGCCCGGATCCCCATTGGTCGTCACCTCGGCGGGAGGGCGGTCCGGTCCCCGCACCTGCCGTCGCCCCTCCACGGGCAGATTGGCGGCTGCGGGACACCGGCGCCCAGAAGCCGCAGCACGAGAGGGCAGGCCTGAGGCTCATCCGACCTCCACGCGGCGAGCCCTGTCCTTTTGCTGCCGCGGCCGCGACTGCGCCCACGGGAAACTTTGCCCCACCAAGTCCTCTGCCCTCCTGGCCACGCCGTGGCAGTTCGCCTAAGGGCCCCCGGGGCCCCCCGCACAACGCGCGTGATTGCCGCCCCGCCCCGCACAGTGCGTCCGCGGCGCCCGGCCGCCAGGATGCGCTACGCAGACCCCTCGGCCAACAGGGATTTGTTGGGGAACCGAACTTTGCTCTTCATCTTCATCTGCGCCTTCGCCTTGGTGACCTTGCTCCAGCAGATCCTGTACAGCAAGAGCTACATCAAGAGGTAAGAAAGTCTGAGGGGTGGGATACACCGCGTCCGGAGGTAGCCTTCCCGCGGTCTGCCCTTAGCCCGGACACCTCCGTGTTCTATGGCATCTCTGCTGCCAGCCAGAGGACAGCGCCAGCTGCGTCGCCTGTCCTGGTGCAGTTATGGAGACGTGTGTGTGTGTGTGTGTGTGTGTGTGTGTGTGTGTGTGTGTGTGTGTGTGTGTGTGTGTGTGTGTGTACGCGCGCGCGCGCGTGTGTGTGTGAGAACGTGGGCAGCAGCTTGGAATGCCAACCAGCAAAGCTGACCATAAATACATGTGTGTGCCCAACGCTGTGCTGTCCCCAAAACCTACACTTCCGTGGTCATTTGCAGCAGACGGAAAGAAAAAGGCTAGGTTTTTCCTTTTTCTTAGTTCGGCAAGGTCTAAATTTTTATAGGGGACCTTGGAGGCATAGGCTTGTTCTCCCCCAGGAACTCCCAACTAGGTGGGGTGGTAGTGTTCCGGTCACGCACAGGTAGAGTGAATTCTACAGATCTGTGAGACAACCTGGTCGCCTCCGAGGCAGATGGTTCTTTTGCATCCTTGGCATCAAAGGCAGTAGGCACTGGGCTCTCTCACCGCTTCACCACCCACAGTCAAACTCCTTGAGGAGAAAGGGCAGTACACACCGCTCAGCTCGAAATTCAGACACGGCCTCTGTCTCTGTGTGAGCAACACATAGGGATATGGCAGGCTCCGAAGGCTCTGCTGCCTGGCTAGCTACCTGCCTGCCTGGAGGCGGGAGTTCTGCTCTGCGTGCTCCCATGCTAGAGTCTCTGGTAGAAAGGGCCGCTCTCCTCTCTGCCGGAGGCTCCTTCACTACCAGGGCCCATCTCAGCTGACTGCCTTCCACTCAAATGGATAGGAGTGAAAATTTCTCTTCAGAAGTGTCCCAGTAACAGAATGCTGCCCTTTCTTTTCTCAGCCTTGGGGTCTGCGTTGGTCACATACACTCCTATTCCGAGCTGTCCAAAGAGTGCGGGGGCGTGAGGGGGCGGGCGTTGCTGCTGGTGATTTGCTCCCAATAGAAAAGCTAAACAGTCTGGCTGGTCCTTCCTTCTGTCTCTAGAACTGAGGTCTGTGAGGCCTCTGGCCTCATACATTCATTTCCAGCCCCTCACTGCTCCCAACTTTCCCAGACACCTTTCTTCCCTAGTTGGCACCAGCCAATGTTCTCTGTGTGGCGCTGCTTGCTTTAAAAGCACCCTCCAGTCTTCTGATCTGCTGGATTTGATCAGACCCTCGGAGATGTTCTTGAACTGTCTGCCCTGCAGCCTTGCTGGATCTTAGAACCTGCTTCTTGGTAGGGCAGCTCTCGGTTTCTGCCCCCTGCTGGTAATTCCCCAGAACTGCCTGGACTCCTAGAGCTTCTGGTGGGACAGAAAGGAGAGAGACATCAGGGCCACAGTAGGTGCCGACCACACTACTGCTTGATTGTTCTGGCAAACCCTGCCTGGGTTTGGATGGACGGGTTAGTTGCCCAGAGCTCAGCCGGTGAGTTGGTCGCTTCCCATTCTCTATTTCTCAGAGACCCTAACCCTAAACAGACCTTACTCAGGGAGTCGTGCTTAACACAGTCAAGCCCGGTGTGTGTTCCATCCCGGAAGAGAGTGGAGGGCGGTGCTATAAAGAAGCAGATGATGGAGTCCTGGTGCTCAGTGGGATTAAAGTCTCTCTGGGGAAACAAAGGCCACAAGTGAGAGGAGACGTACACGGTTGAGAAGAGCGAGGGGTGGGAGTGGCTGCGGAGACTGCCTGGGTGAGGCGGGGCTCTGGGAGGCGCGTAAGTTCTGGACAGCCCATGTATACCTAACCGAAGGAAGGAGGCAGCAACCCTGAGTACAGGATACAGGCAGGGCCTCGTCCTCTCCTGCCCGCTGGCACCTGGCCTCACCTGCACTGCCATGCTTGTCTCCATGTCTGATCTGTCACCAGGCTTCCCTGTCCTGTGTCTTGTGCCAGACTCATTTGCTTACGTGTCCTCTTTCCTCACACATCACAGTTGCTCAGTGTTTGTTTTGTGTCTGTCTGGAAAGAGCAAAGATCTGCGCTGGAGTTCCCTGAGAAGGCCCTGGGATGCAGATTCCTGGGTCCTTAGGTTGAACTCGCTTCCAGGATCAAACAACTTCTAGGGTGTTGTCTGGAAACCTGTCTTTCTAGCAGGTCCCCTGAGGGACCAGTAGCAAGCTCCACTTGATGCCGTAGGTCAGTAGATGTCTGTCAGGTCAATTTTGCCCTTTGACATTAGAGTAGCCATGTCTTTGGTTACCACACGAGGAGAAGAGATGCTACTGTCCAGGAGGGAGCGGATTGAGATGCCCAAAAAATTGCTCTAGGTCCAGAGTGCCTGCACAGCAGAGATATTTCAGCCCCAAATGTCAATGGTGCTGAGGTTGAATGGCACTAGGTCCGAAGCTGTGAGGTAGGGATTATGGTTTGCTTGAGGCTGCATGCGTCACACGTGTGTCTGACAATAAGAAGTCATTAATAAGTTTGGATAGTGAACAAATGATGTGTGTGTGTGTGTATGTGTGTGTGTAGGTGTGTGTGTGTGTGCGTGTGTGTGTGTGTACATGCATGGATTTACACATAGGTGTAGTCATTGGAAGGGACATAATGAAAAGATGGATCCCACAAGGTGGGGGTGGGCAGCGATGTGTCAAACAACAGACAGAGCTTCGTGGCTTCACTGAAGTGCCCCAGCGTATGTGACTAGTACTGGAGACTGAGGACAGACTGAGCTTGGTTCATACGTCATGGAAAGCCACATGTGGTCCTTGAGTAGGGAAGCAACTTGATAAAAGTGCTCTGAAAGGAAGGGTATTTGGGTATTGTACAGGAAAGCTAGAGAGGGAGGGACACTGGGGGTTTCCTTACAGCCTCTCAGAAGTGGGAGTGTGGCTCAGGAAATTCTGAAGCCCACAGTAGAGACATAAGGGTGGTAAGCTTGTCTGGTGATGCTAGGTGAAGTGGTTACAGCAGGAAGTAGGTGATGTGAGTTGATGTGCATCCATCTGTCCCTCTATCCACCCATCCACCCATCCACCCATCCACCCATCCACCCATCCACCCATCCACCCATCCACCCATCTACTCACCAATCATCCTCCCACCCATCCATCCCCCATCCATCTATCTATCTATCTATCTATCTATCTATCTATCTATCTATCTATCCATCCATCCATCCATCCATCCATCCATCCATCTATCTATCTATCCATCCAATTATTTGGTCATAAGAAGAAAGCCCTTCTAATACAGAGCTGCAACGTGGATGAACCCTGGAGCTATCGTGCTAACTGAAACGAGACAGACTAAAGGGCCAGGAATTGTACGACTCCACTTTGATGAGGTATTTGGAGTTGTCAAACACAGACCCTGAAAGTAGACAGGTGATTGCCGGAGGCTTTGGGAAGGAAGGGATATTAGTCACCGCTTAATGGGTAGAAAGAACAAAATGGATGAGCTTACTGCTGCTTGCAACTGGATACAATGGCCACGTTCAGACTATGTAGACTTTTTACAGTTATTGATCTCTTGCATGTGCAGAAATGTCTTGTATGTGTGCAGGTGGCAGGGCATGAGTGTGCGGGTTAGAGGCGACTTTCTGGGATTCCATTCTCTCCTTCCACTATGGATCCTGGGGAACAAACTCCAGTTGTTAGGTTTGGTTGGTAGCAGGGACTTTTATATGCTGAACTCACTTGCAGGCCCTAGGCTGTGTGTTTTACCATGGTAAAATGCTTTTTAAAACCTGCGAACATCCATTAAACTGGCTTTATCACCAACTGTTGGGAATATGCCCTTAGAAAGATTCTGCTCTTTAGGACTAGGGATGTAGCAGACTGGCAGAGTATTTGCCCGGCGTGTGCAGGATTCTGGGTTCAATCTCATCCCTGTCCCCTCTCTGATCTGTGTGATAGACAGAGCTGAATGGAACAGGAGGAACCAGACTGCAAGTGACAGAGGGTTTATCACAAAGGGCTCCTTGGGGGGAATGAATGCCTTCGTTCAGGAGTAGAAAGGCACCGCCTCTGGGATCTGAGGCTGGGAGAGACGAGGGGCGTGGAGGGCTGTCGATCCTTTCTTCAAGTCGCAGATCTTGACGCTGCCTCTGGTTCTGGCATGATGACTAGTTTGTGTGCATGTTTTCCTGTGGCAGTGTTTTCATTCCTCTAGGCTTTGGATCTGTGAGTGGAATTGCTGATCCTTCCCATGGTACCCCAGGAAAGGTTGCAGATGTTTTCCAAAGTGGCTGTACCACTCCGCTCCCAGCCGTGTGCGAGGCTCCTGGCTTCTCATCTGTGCCGAGCTCATCTGAGCGTTCTTTTTGATCACAGCCATCCTCACGGTTTCAAAGTAGTATCTTACCGGGGCTCGACTCTGCCTTTTCTAGATGACCAGTGAGTGGGACACATTTTTATATGCTTGTTGGCTGTGTGTATCTCTCCCTTGGGAAAACGTCTATTCAGGTGTTTCACCCATTTTTAAATTGGAGTATTTGCCTTTTTTTTTTTAAAAAATTAAATAGTAATTTATACATTCCAAATGTAAGTAGCTTATGCATTATTGACAAAGCATCTTTCTCATTCTATGAATTATATTTTCCATTTTATTTATTTATTAAATTTCAAATTTTCATTAATTGGTTTATTGTTATGTCCGTGGGTGTTTTGCCTGCATGTATGTCTGTGCACCAGATGTGTGCCTGCTGCCCTCAGAGACCAGAAGGAGTCAGATCCCCTGCAACTGGAATCATAAATGGTTGTGAACAGCTGGTAGTTAATGGAAGTCCTCCGGAAGAGCAGCCAGTGCTCCTAACTGCTGAGCCGTCTCTTGCCCAAGATTCACTTGTTACCTTCACGTTATGTGTGTGAGCCTTTACCTCGTGTATTTATGTGCACCACAGGCATGTAATTCCCACAAAGGTCAGAACAGGGGTCAGAGCCCCTGGATCTGGAGGTACAGAGGGTTATAAGCCACCGTGTGGGCCCTGGGAATAGAACCTGGACTTTGACAAGAGCAATAGGTGACAGCTAAGCCACCTCCCTCCTTCCTCCTCTATTTTAAAATTAAAACCGCTGTGGCCCTGTGGATCAAATCAGGACCTGGACCAGGTCTGGCTGCTGAGCCAGCACTGAGCTGCATCCCAGCCTCCCCCTCAGTCACTTTCTGGTGTTGTCTGAAGCACAAACGTCTGAAGTGTAGGTGAGGCCTGAGCCATCAGCTTGTTGCTGCTGTTGGTGGCTGCTCCTTAACTCTCCATAAGATCACCACCTACAGCATGGCCGCAAAGGCTGACACATCCGCCTTCTTCAAAGTGCTCTCGGGGCCTCTGCTCTCACACCGAGGTTTTAAGTCACGTCAAGTTAATGTTTGTGCATGACATCATACATCCTGATTATGAAAGGACCGTCTGTCAAGAGTGTCTCATTGCTGGGGCTGTTGGTTTAGCTTTTAGTATTTTTGGTAGACATCTTCAAGCAGTTAAGATAGTTTGCTGCACTCATTGGCTATGTTACAAAGTTGTGTTTTCAAAAATATTATGCATTTCTTATATCTATTGGATGATAGGCCATCCATCTCTAACCCTTTTTAAAATGAATACACACACACACACACACACACACACACACACACACACACTGTAGCTGTTTTCAGACACACCAGAAGAGGGCATAAGATCTCACTACAGATGGTTGTGAGCCACCATGTGGTTGCTGCGATTTGAACTCAGGCCCTCTGGAAGAGCAGTCAGTGCTCTAACCACTGAGCCATCGAACTCTTTAATGTGGTAAGTCACATTCACACAGTTGTTTCGGTAGTGGACACCTGTGATCTCACCACTCAGGAAACTAAGACAAAGATTTGGGGTTTGAAGCAAGCTCAAGCCATACCCAGTCTCATAAAAGTGCTCCCCAAAAGATGGTACTAAAAGATGCTCAGTGCATAGGCTAAGACACAAGCCTAGCTTTTCATACGTTATGCAATGTGAGAGTTTGTTGGCTGTTATTTTTAGTTAGGATGATCTTGGCATGCAGTATCTTTCCCATACTGTCTTTGCCTTAAAAAAAAAAAATCTTGTGGGATGAATTGGGAATAGTTCTTTTAAAACTGTTCTTCGTGGGCTGGAGAGATGGCTCAGCGGTTGTGAGCACCGACTGCTCTTCTAGAGGACTTGGGTTCAATTCCCAGGAACCGCATGGTGGTTCACATCTGCAACTCCAGTCCCAGGGGATCCATACCCTCTCCGGGCCTCTGCAGACACTGGGTGCATACGTGGTATTCAGATACACGTGTACACAGAAAACCCCCACACCATACAAACCAGTGCCAAAAATCCAAACTCACCATTTGTGCAAGTTTTTTGTTTTTTGTTTTTTTGTTTTTTTTTTTTTTGGTTCTTTTTTCCCCGGAGCTGGGGATCAAACCCAGGGCCTTGCGCTTCCTATGCAAGCACTCTACCACTGAGCTAAATCCCCAACCCCATTTGTGCAAGTTTTTGAGACTATCCTGTCAGTTGAGTAGGGCCAATCTTTACAGATATTCCCTCCTAAGGTTTTCTATTTTTCTTTTGGAAACACTTTATCAATTATTTCCTTTAGTGAGTTGAAACTATTTAAGTTTTCTATTCATTTAAACTTTGGGGAGAGATGGCTCAGTGGTTAAGACCACTGACTGCTCTTCCAGAGGTCCTGAGTTCAAATCCCAGCAACCACATGGTGGCTCACAACCATCTGTAATGGGATCCGATGCCCTCTTCTGGTGTGTCTGAAGACAGCGACAGTATACTCATACATAATAAGTAAATAAATCTTTAAAAAAAGATTTTTCTAGAAGTTAAAAATAATTAAGTTTCATGACATGAAGTTTATGATTCTCGATTATCTTTGTTATAGCTGCATTTTGTCTTCCTTAAAATTACTTGAAATTCAGCATTTGTTTACTTACTTATTTATATATTTTAAATAATTATTTAAAAGTTTTGCATATATGAGTGTTTTGGACGCATGCGTGAACATGTACTACGTGTGTGCCCGACGCTCGCAGAGGCCAGGAGAGGTATCAGATCCCGGAAGCTGGAGTTACAGATGAGTGTGAGCCACTGCGAACTTAATCGAGGTCCCCCGAGAGAGCATCAAGCGCTCTTAACAGTTGAGCCATCTCTCCAGCCCCTCAGTTTCATCTGTCATTATGTGTATGGGTGTGTGTGCCTATGAGTGTGGTGTCTGAGGGGCCAGCAGAGTTCTTTAGATCCCCAGGAGTTAGAGCAACCGGTGATGTGGGTGCTGGGAACGGGGTCCTCTGCGAGAGCAATAAGCACTCTTAACTGCCGAGCCATCCTTCCGTCTGCTTCCTACATGGTTTTGACAATCCTTGTGAAGGACGGGATTTTTCTGGGTTGGCCTTCTCCTGCACTGCACTGTTTCCTCTGTGCTTACGCTCTGGTTGCCCCCTGCCATGCGTTTTTCTAACGTCCCATGCTGAATGCTCACCTCCGTGATCGTCACTGTTTCTTATGAAAGCCGGGAAGGTAGGGCAGTGCTGCTTCAGTTGTGCCTCTTCAGCCGAGGGGTGACGGCCAACACCAACCGTGGGAGCGGTTCCGTTGACCCGGTACCAAGTAGTCCACACACCTTAGATGTTACACGCTTATGTTTAAAGACGGCACATACCACTAGTATTCTATAAATTTAGAAATGTTTGAAACTTCCCATGTTTTCTTTTCTTTTTTGTTTCTCTCTCTCTCTCTCTCTCTCTCTCTCTCTCTCCCTCCCTCCCTCCCTCCCTCCCTTCCTTTCTTCCTTTTGATCTTTCTTTTTCACACGGTCTCCCTACATATCCCAGGCTGTCCTGGAGCTCACTCTGTAGACGAGGCTGGCTTTGAACTCACAGAGATCTTCCTGCCTCTGGCTCCTGAGCGTTGGGAGTAAAGGCATGAGCTACCATGCCCAGCTTGTTTTACCTTCTCGAAAAAGCTTTTTATAGAAAATATTATGAAAGCCTTGAACATAAATAAAAACACCACATACAAAATGAACCAGACTCAAAGTCTATACAACTCAATGAATTAAAAAAAAAAACTGTATTGGCTTAAAGTGTGTGGTGAGAGAAGGGGATGTTTATGGTGCTGACCTTTAACACACACACACACACACACACACACACACATAACACACACACACACATACACACACATAACACTCACACACTTCAATATTTGCATGCCTTTATTTTATTCCTGTTGCAACAGGGTGCAGTCACGGTTTGTGTATCCACCATCATAATCTTTGGCTTTTCCTTAGACAGCACGACACATTTGTATTTGTTGTGATTACTGACAACTTATTAATTATTATTAATATTAATGCTTATTAATTCCCACCATCTTATTCTGTGCGTTTCACATAACCAGCTTCTCCCAACCCTGTTCTTGCCCTTTATAGAGTTTTTGGCTTTAGGTAGAAGTTTCTAGAGTGACCCTTCACCTTACGTAGGCCATTTTGGGCTCTTGAGTAGGTAGCACAAGATTGGCTGATATCCCCCAGCAAGCCCTGGCTTCAGACTCATCCGACACTTCTTTCTTTGCCAATGTCATGCATTTAAGAAGACACTTAAGGATGTGTTTGTCGCTGTCTCCATTTGTGTGGGAGGGTGCCGATGGGCCAGACATGAGAGTGCAGGAAGTCTATGAAGGCAGCTTAGGGATCAAGACCAAAGAGAGGAGAAAGAGGGAGAAACAGAGGCAGCCTCAGCTGAACACAAGCTACCCCTAACGGGGGCGTCCCTTCAGATTCGCCCACGTTTGGGGTGAGAAGTTAGGTCTTTGCAACTCTGTGTGATCCATTGCTGGATCAGGGCTGTTTGTAGAAGGGGACATACCTCAGGGAAGGAGGCTCTCCTGCCTGAGAGCTGATTGTGTCAGCTTATGGTGTTCCCCCACAGAGGGGGAAGGAGCCTTCATTCCTGAGAGCTGTGAAGCCTCCTCACAGCTCTGCCGGGTGGCAGGTCTACTGTTTTGTGGAAACTGAGCTCCTTGAATGGCTCTGTTCCCCCACCCCCACACACACATACACAGACATGTGGCAGTTTACCTCCTAATGGTCAGCCTGTGCAGGAAGGCTACCCTGAAGCCTAGGTTTCACTTCTCAGCAAGAAGAGTTGTGTGACCTCTGCCCTAACTCATGCTTGTAGCCGTGCTGTGCCTAAGCCTCCTGTCCTGCTCCTAACTGGACGCCTGGCCATCTAAGTCCTCCCATTCCTTCCATTCCCAGCCCACAGTGCCCCTTTGTCTCCGGAATTCCTCACACTCACGCTGGCTGCACTCCAACGCTATGTGCAGCCCCATGCTGTGGCTCTCTTGTCTGTACCCTGGATCGACCCGAGGTCTCTTCTTATCGCGCAAGTGTAGAGGATTCACATACGGCCCAGCCTCCTTTTCCTGGTGCCTCCAGGGTACAAATCTAGGCTGCACAATGTGGCTGGTGCACACCTGAGACTTGGGGCTTGGAAACTGGGTCAAGGTAAAGGACAGCCTGCCTCCGTGCCGCCTTCACGTGCCTCCTGCGGTGCTCAACACAGAGCGGGGCCCCAACCCGCCCCAGGGACAAAGTTCGCTGTTCTAGTCTCTAAGGAAGCTGGCGCAGCCCAAGAGGTTGGGACCGTGGCAGGTGGGTCTGTCGATCCACAGCACACGGCGGCTTTGGTCTGCTCCGGGCAGGAGCTATGCGGTTGGCAGGATGGCTTTACAGCTTGGCTCTTCGAGACTAGCTGCTTCTGAGTACCTGCGCAGGGGCTGAGAGCGAGGCTAGAGGGGAGCGGGGGGAGCGAAGTGCGTTGAGACCCCGCTCTCTGCGTCAGCCATGTTTCACTAGCCAGAGTGGAGAGCCTTCCTTGGCATGGTGCTGTGCCCTGCATGGAGAGGCATTGGAATTCCTGTTCTTCCCTGGTGTCCTTCAGAGACATGGTGATCCCCTATGCCCCCTTGCTTCCCATCTCTTCTGCCTTGCCTGTCACCCTCCAGTGTTTTTTGAACCACGTTCTTTTGAGGGAAAGTTAGCCTTGTATGGGGGTTTAGCTTCTCCCCTTTATTAAGTTCATTGACCTCTCACCTAAAAAGTTTCCCCACTTCATTCTTGACCCTAACGATGATCCCATTGACCTTCCTTCCCAGTAGGAGAAGGGCTTATTATTGTTGTTATAATAATATTATTAGGTAATATTTATTACCGTAAATATTGATGAAGTGCTGAGAGTCAGGCTTTAACTCTAAAGGGAGGATACACTCTTTATCCCACACTGTCGATAGATGGTCTCTCCATGTCCCCGTGTGCACAGATGGTTAAGTGTGCTGTTCAGCTGCCATGGTGACAACAGCCCAGAGAGTCAGTTTGCAGAGGGAAGGGTTCCTCTGGACTTGCAGATTTGGAGGCTCAGTGTACGGCGGCTTGTGTCGTCACTCTGATTTGGGGTGAGGTAATAAGTCGCGGTGGGTACTTGTAGGGGATGAGGCTGCTCACCTCACGATAACCAGGGGGCAATAGAGAGAGAAGTGGTTGGGATCCAGCATATCCTTCACGGTGAGACCCCGCCCGTGGTGATTTGAAGGACAGTAGTCTCATAGGCTCATATCTTAGTCCCCAGTGGATAATCTGTTTAGGAAAGATTAGGAGGCGTGGCCTTGTTGGAGGAGGCGTGTCACTGGGAATGGGCTTTGGGGTTTCAAAGGCTCAGCCCAGGTCCCATTTCCCCATCCCTCTCTCCCTCTCTCTCCCCCTCTCTCCCTCTTCTCTCTGCCTGCTGCCTGAGGATGTAGCCCTCAGCGCCACGTCTCCTGCCACTGTGCTTCCCGCCATGATGATAATGGACTGATTCGAAGAAACTGTAAGCCAGCCCACAACAGAACAGCGACTAAGACCCACCCCCTAACAATTCTACCACATCTCCACAGCACCACCGGCTGGTGACCAAGCCTTCAAAGGGTGGGTCTCTGTGGGACACTGAGGACCCAATCTGCAACACAGAGTGACCCGTGTAAAGCCCACAGCCTGTAGGGTCCAGGCAAGAGGTGTTCCCTTCACCTCATCTCTCAGAACCCCGCACAGGGGCTCCCTTTAGGTGTCAAGTAATTGGGCACACACAAAGGAAACCGGAATGGTTCTTTTCCTAATGATTGCTCATTACTGGGGGCTAGGGAAGATGATGGTTTTGGTTTTGGAGAACTATCAGGTTCCAGAGACTGGATTTGGAAGTGCTATAAATTGATCCGAAATGTCCCAACAAAGGTTTCCAAGATAAGGGCTCAACCTTCAGCTTGCCGTCTTCAAGAGATGGGGCCTAGTGGCAGGTTTTATGCTGCTGTGAATGTGGTCAAGGTGACGTGTAATACCTTCCCCTCTCCCCGAGACCTGTTATTTCGTGTAAGCAATCCCTCCTTGAGATGAATGTGGAGTAGGCAGTTAGCAAAGAACAGGTGGGGAGGCTGTGGCAGCATCAGGTGGTCCAAGAGTCACCTGTGTGGATGTCACCTGGAAGTGGGCTGGGCCGGGAGGGAATGCGGGGTGCATTGTAGGCTCAGAGCCTCAGCCATATGATCAGAACAACAGTGGTGGCCTGGAGGCAACCTCCATCCACTGCCGTGCTGAGGCGGCTGGGGTACTGGTCCCAGAGCCCAGCGTGGAGCATGCTCTGTGTTCTTCCTCCGAACCCATCCTTGATCGGCCGACACCCAGGCATTCCTTTCTTTTCTCTGAGCCTCTGCACTGTGAACCTTGCACCCTTCCAAGGCTTCTGCGCAGCTCCAGGGCTTTAGACTCTCCCTGGCTCAGCTGCTCCACAGGAGGGACTCAAGAAAAGACTCCTTGTCCATTCAGAGCCCTCAGATGCTCCACTCGGCTACCGGCTACCGGTTTGCCTCTCTCCTCCATCCCTATTTGAGAGTGCGACGGTTGGGGGTGGGGTGCTGTTGGGAGCCAGCCCGATGATCATGTGCAGTGGACCAACCACGAGAGAAAGAGCACTGCCCCTCACTCCCTCCCACCCCACACTTTTCGAGTAGAGCTTTGAGAGGAAAATCACGAGTCAGTCAGTCATGAGGCGGAGGGCAGCCTCAGAGAGGAGTTCTGCGATTGTTCTATTAATTTCCCAGAAACACTCGGGCTTTTCTGAAATTGGCCAACCGCCCTGGTGGAAGAAGCTCCAAGGGAGCAGAGACAGGTGGGAGGCATCGCTTCCACGAACTGAGGCCTTACCAGCTGCCACCCGGTGCCTGGCTTCCCCGCGTCCATATGCTTCAGGTCTTAGCTGCCCATCCTTGCAGGGCGTTCTTTCCCAGAAGCCCTTGCTCGCCAAGAGAGCTCTCCTACTCTTGTCTCGAAAGGCCACGCTCCAAGCCATATGTCTCTCCTTCTACCACTTCCTGTTACCCACCACGCCTTTCACCCTCCGGCACAGTCTTCTGTTAGCAGTGTTCTCCATCTCAGTGGTTCTCAACCTTCCCAAAGCCTTAACCCTTTAATACAGTCCCTCATGTTGTAGTGACCTCCCCAACCATAAAATTATTTCATTGCTACTTCATAACTGTCACCTTGCTATGGTTATGAATCGTACTGTACAGATCTGTGTTTTCTGATGGTCTTAGGTCACCCCTGTGAAAGGACCACGCATCCCCTGCAAGGGGGTCCCGACCCACAGCTGGAGAGACATTGCTCTACCTGGAATTCAGCACCTGGGTCTGCTCCTGAACCTTGCATCCAGCCTTATGGCTGTGTGATGAGTATAGAATGATACAACATCATATATTTCACATACTGTAACAAAAATGGAAGGAATGCGTAAGAGACGCGTTTGCTCAGCCAGCTGTGACGCACCACGTGTGAGTGACATTTGATGACCGTTAACTGAGGATGGTTATACCTTTTCTTTCACAAGCTGGGCCTTGTGAGAGAGAAATGGATCATTTAAAATTATTTAGTTAAAAGTATTATTAAGCCTTATCTACCACCGGTGGGAATCAATCAATTAATTGATCATTTTGGGGACAAGATTTCAACCTCAAAATCTTTCTGCTTTAGTCTCCCAAGTGCCCAGATTCCAGATTCGAGGCACTACAACCAGCAGGAAAGAAGAGGAGCCCTCTCTATACGCATAGCTGTGTGAAGAGCTTGGAGGTCTTGTGTGCAACAGGACCTTTGGGGGACGCTGAACCTCGGTGTGCTCAGTTCATCTGCCTTTTGCTTTCTGGAAACTTCTGGAGCCTAGGTCCGGCTGACCCAAACAGCGCTCTCTCTGGAAATTTCTGTCTCCCTTCCCTTCCCTTCCTTTCCTTTCCCTCCTCTCTTCCTTTCCCTTCCCCTTTCCCCCTCTTTCATTCTTTCTATTTTTCTTTACTGAAAATGAATTTTTTCATACACTATATTCTGATTATGTTTTCCCCTCCAAGACCCTTCTTGCCTCCCCATCCTTCTGTCTCTTGTTAGAAAACAAACAGGCAAGTAAATGTTAATAATACAACAAAATAAAGTGAAACAAAACAAAACTGAACAAATCAGGGCTGGACTGAATGAATAAAGGAAAAAGCCAAAGGAAAAGAACAAGAGACACAGATGTAGAGACACCTTTGCACACACAGGAGGCCCACCTTTGCACACACAGGAGGCCCACCTTTGCACACACAGGAGGCCCACCTTTGCACACACAGGAGGCCCACCTTTGCACACACAGGAGGCCCACCTTCGCACACACAGGAGGCCCACCTTCGCACACACAGGAGGCCCACCTTCGCACACACAGGAATCCCACCTTTGCACACACAGGAGGCCCACCTTTGCACACACAGGAGGCCCACCTTTGCACACACAGGAGGCCCACCTTTGCACACACAGGAATCCCACCTTTGCACACACAGGAATCCCACCTTTGCACACACAGGAAGCCCACCTTTGCACACACAGGAGGCCCACCTTTGCACACACAGGAGGCCCACCTTTGCACACACAGGAGGCCCACCTTTGCACACACAGGAAGCCCACCTTTGCACACACAGGAGGCCCACCTTTGCACACACAGGAGGCCCACCTTTGCACACACAGGAGGCCCACCTTTGCACACACAGGAGGCCCACCCTTGCACACACAGGAAACCCCCCCCTGCACACCCAGGAAGCCACCCCTTGCACACACAGGAATCCCACCTTGCACACACAGGAGGCCCACCTTTGCACACACAGGAGGCCCACCTTTGCACACACAGGAGACCCACCTTTGCACACACAGGAAGGAATCCCACCTTTGCACACACAGGAGCCCCACCTTTGCACACACAGGAAGCCCACCTTTGCACACACAGGAGGCCCACCTTGAAACACACACACAGGAGGCCCACCTTTGCACACACACAGGAGGCCCACCTTTGCACACACAGGAGGCCCATTTTGCACACACACAGGAGGCCCACCTTTTGCACACACAGGAAGCCCACCTTTTGCACACACAGGAGGCCCACCTTTGCACACACAGGAGGCCCACCTTGCACACACAGGAGGCCCACCTTGCACACACAGGAGGCCCACTTTGCACACACACACACAGGAGGCCCACACACAGGAGGCCCACCTTCGCACACACAGGACACACAGGAGGCCCACTTTCAAGACACACAGGAGGCCCACCTTTGCACACACACAGGAGGCCCACCTTTTTGCACACACAGGAGGCCCACCTTGCACACACACAGGAGGCCCACCTTGCACACACAGGAATCCCCACCTTTGCACACACAGGAATCCCACTTTGCACACACAGGAGGCCCACCTTAGCACACACAGGAAGCGAACATTTGCACACAGAGGAGGACCACTTTTGCACACACAGGAGACCCACCGTTGCACACACAGGAAGCCCACCATTGCACACACAGGAGGCACACCTTTGCACACACAGGAGGCCCACCTTTGCACACACAGGAGGCCACACACACACAGGAGGCCCACTTTGCACACACAGGAGGCCCACCTTGCACACACAGGAGGCCCACCTTTGCACACACAGGGAATCCCACCTTTGCACACACAGGAGGCCCACCTTTGCACACACAGCCCACCTTTGCACACACAGGAATCCCACCTTTGCACACACAGGAAGCCCACCTTTGCACACACAGGAAGCCCACCTTTGCACACACAGGAGGCCCACCTCACACACCCCACCTTTGCACACACAGGAAGCCCACCTTTGCACACACAGGAAGCCCACCTTTGCACACACAGGAGGCCCACCTTTGCACACACAGGAGGCCCACCTTTGCACACACAGGAGGCCCACCTTTGCACACACAGGAGGCCCACCTTTGCACACACAGGAGGCCCACCTTTGCACACACAGGAGGCCCACCTTTGCACACACAGGAGGCCCACCTTTGCACACACAGGAATCCCACCTTTGCACACACAGGAAGCCCACCTTTGCACACACAGGAATCCCATTAAACTACAAGACTGTAAGCCATAGCATTTATATGCCAAGGACCTGTGACATATTGAATTAATTAATTAATCAGTTAACTAAAAATGTCTTTAAAATGCCCTGACAAAATTGAGTCCATTTTGGGCTGACCATCTATCGCCTGCCCCTAAGAGTGATTTGTATACCCGGTGAAACCTGTTAGAGAAAACAAGTCTTTTTTCCATTTGCAAGTGGTTGTCAACTGGAGACAGCTTCTGGGTTAGGGATGGGCGTTTGTGTCCCCTTGGACTCTTAATGCTGGTGTCCTTTCTTTGGGATTCACTCAGCAGAACATAACTGCAGTGGAAGTGTGGCAAGGGCAAAGTTCACATCCTATCGAGTAGGAAACAGAAAAGGAGATCACATGGGTTTTTTTTTTTTCCAGACCCACTTGTTAATTTTAAATAAGATATGGTTTCTGGAGGGTATTATTAGTGGAGGTAATTAAACTTCAGTGGGCTATTCCTCTTGACTTAAATTCTTTGAGGAGTAAACCTCCCCACCCCCCCACAACCTAACACACACAAAGTTTCCTTGGTAGTCACCTTGGGCAACCTAGGCAGGTTCCCAATCCTTAAATGAATAAGGGATCATTTTGGGAGCTGAGGATTCAGTTTGATATCTGAAGGTCATGCATCAGGACCAAAGCTATTTTTCGAGGCATGCATTTGAGAAACTAGAGGCAGCGAGGGACCCGCCGTAAGCTTGTCAGTGCTTGAAGTCACTACATATGGATTGCCTAGGCCTTCAATATACTGAGATCATTCTTCCTGTGCTGTTACCGGGGTGTGTGTGTGTGTGTGTGTGTGTGTGTGTGTGTGTGTAGATAAGCTTAGTCAGTAACAAGCAAAAAAAGCGTGGGACGTGATCTTAGATGCCCATGTAAAAAAGTAGGGTTTGGTGGCAAATACCTAACCCTAAACTAGGGCATGCTACACCCTCTGTGGCAGCCTGCTTCTGTCCATTTAAGTTATAGCAAGCCCCTCATCTGGTGCTCAGGCCTTGCACATAGTGACTATACGTTGATCTTTGCATAACTCTTGGGAGAGGCTGTCTTTTGTGGGTGGAAAGGAGACAGTGTGGCTAGATGACCTTTTGAGCAGTCTATAGGGGAAGTTTTCCTCACCATTCTGTCTAAATTTACTTATAAATTATTGTTTGCTTTCTAATGTTATAATAAAGACCATGACCAAACAAACAAACAAACAAAACTGGGGGAGGGATGCTTAATGTGGTCTACACTTCCACACCACAGTCCATCCCAGAAATCAGGATAGGAACTCAAGTAGAAATCCAGAGGCAGGAACAGAAGCAGAGGAACACTGCTTGCTAGCCTGCTGTCCTGGTAAGTTTGATGTCAACTTGACATAACATTTGACACAAGCTAGAATCATCTGAAAGAAGAGAACTCCAGCTGAGGAAATGCTAACATAGGATCTAGATGTAGAACATTTTCTCAGTTAGTGATCAATGGGTGAGGGCACAGACCACTGTGGGTGGCGCCATTCCCTGGGCCGGTGGTCCTGGGTGCTAAATGATAGCAGGCTGAGCAAGCCAGTAAGCAGCACCCATCCATGACCTCTGCATCAGCTCCTGCCTCTAGATTGTCTTCCTGTGTGAATTCCTGTCCAGATTTCCTTCAGTGATGGACTACAATGTGGGAGTATAAGCCGGCTAAATCCTTTCCTCCCCTACTCCCCTTCAGTTATTGTATTTCATCACAGCGATGGAAATCCTAACGAAAGACACTTGCTCACTATGGCTTGCCTAGACTGCTTTCTTGTTTTGAAGTGGCACCGCTCACAGTGGGCTGGGCCCTCCTCCATCAATCCACTGCTCAAGAAGATGCCTCACAGATCTGTAATGGGGCAATCTAATGGAGGTATTTTCTCAACTGATCTTCCTCCTTCCCAAATGACCCTTCCTGCTGTCAACTTGACAAACAAAACAAAACAAAACAAAAAACTAAACAGTGCAACCAGCTATGGCAGTGTCTTCTTCGCCTACAGGTTTTTGGTAAGGGCTTTTAGAAATGAGAGCTTTTCAAGTCAGCCCAGGGCAGACGTCTTGCCCACCTTAAAGCCTCTGGCTCTTGGACACAGGCCTAAAGTCTGGGATTCTTGTCTTTCATCAGCAACTAAAGCCAACCAGACCTTCTGCATTCCCAGTGCCTGTTGCTGATAAGCGTTCAACAAACACCGCTCTTCCGAGTAAACCACACCTATAAGCTGACAGACACCTTGCGGATTTCTTAAAGAGCACAGTCACATCAACAAAAACATGGATGCACGGCGTAGAACTGGACCACGGCACACTGCTGCTTTTTTTTTCAGAGTAGCCTGGCAGCTAGATCGGCATTCCTCTGCCTTGGCTTTGTGGGCTGTCGTCTGTATCTGCTCCCCTTTTGGGTTAAGCTCTCACTGCTGTGGAGACTGGTGAGGAAGGGGGATGAAAAGCAACAGAGCACGTTCAGCAGAGCACGAGTGGCGCGCCTTATATATGTGGCTACCATAAGTAAGACCCCAGGAGGACTCACACCGGAACTGGCCAGAAGCTGGGTCAGCATACTTGTGGGCAGTGAGCAGACTCCCAAGGACGGGGGTGGAAGGCACCGGAGTGAGCAGATCACAGGGGCCCAGCTCTCCACCCGCGTTCAGCACTGCTATACTGAGACGAATACGTATTTCCTAGGTCTTTATTGTGAGTGTGCTTTAATTTTCTTTTTCCCTTGATAATGAGCAAATCTGTGGGAAGTCAGTCATTCATCCCATCTTGGTTGACAGTTGATGGACGCTTCCTTTATGCTCTGTTATCTTGAGCAGGGAGCTGTCAGCTAAGCAGGTGACTGGCTGGGCTGTTATATGGCAGCCTAGTGGCTTTGAATGCTGTTTGGACACCTTGGAGAAAACACCGCTCCTGCTACAAGCAACACTCGCCACCGTGGCTGGCAGACGCAGCAGTTACAACTGCTCCAGTGTGCCGGCTCTGGAAAACACCACTCTGGCCGTCCCAGGCCTCAGTGATTTCCAGACGACCAAGCACGAAGACACTCTGGAAAGCCCGGTCCTCCACTGTGGCTGCAGAGCTCTGCCCTTCCTTCCTTCAACAGGTAGAGTGAGGAGGGGTACTCACTCAGTGACTCAGCAAAAAGCCTGTGGTTGGCAGATGCTAGTTCTTAGGAAGGTGGAAGGCGAGCTGTCATTGGTGCAAAGTACAGCTCCGTCTTTATGTGCCACACCCCCGGGCGCAGCAGCACGACTAGGTCGTTCCCTCTTTGTCCTTTGAGTCAGCGAGGGCATCTTCTGGGTTCTGTCTGCTTGCGTTGCATTATTATTTTCAATAAAAGACACCTCCTCGGTGGCCTTTTCTTGGTTACTTGTGGTCGTTGTCCTGGATAGGGCAGGCTGAACCGATAACATGAGGAGTGTCCATGGCTATGTCAAAGGTGACAGTCGTAGCGGCATCTCTGGCAGTAGAAACACAAGCAAGAAGGTAGCCAAAGAGCTCAGGGCGTGAGTGGGAGCAGGGGTAGGGAAGGTTTGGAGTCAGGGAAGATGGAGAAGCAACCTGAAGACTCTGAAGACTCTGAAGACTCTGAAGCAGATTCGGGCTCCAGTTACTGGAAGACTCCAGAGAAATTCCAAGGCCCAACGGTCCAAGGGGCTGGACCCACAAGGCTTGAGGACTTTACACCTGCTGTTAAGGGCTAGGGCCAAGGGTTCTAGAACCCTCGGGAGCTGTGGCACAGGCAGGTGCCGAGTGCTCTTAGAGCTGCTCCTCGGCAAGTGCCGAGACGCTGGTAGTCACGGCCCAGAGCAGTGAGCCCACTACGGAAGTACCTAAAACTGTAGGCGTCTGTCTTCTGCACCCTGGAACCACAGACCTCTAGTTCTAAGGGCCTAAGAGTCACAGGCATCCGAATCTGTCAGCTCAGCGGTGCTCAAGGGCCCAGGCCTACCAATTCCGAAAAGCTATTCTTTGTCCTTTGGTGATTTCCGTCTGAGGGGAGCAAAATGACCTCAGTAAGCTGACTGGCCCCAGGAGCAGCTAGCTGGCTGGTCTCTGTGATTCTCTCACTCAGGGACTCCAGAGACATCCGAGACCGGCCATTCATTGGGTTATGAGAACAGAGGCCACAGCACGTACAGAGAATTGACCGAGGGCTCCAGCTAATCAGAAGGGTGTGGACGGAACAGCTCCAAAACCCATCTGCAGCCCCTTCCCTTAGCTAAGAGCTTGTTTACTAATAATTTTACTAACTGTTTTCCTCAGTTTCTTTATCTGTCTCCTCTCCCCTCTGCCTAGAACTCCCCTTTTCCTTCCTCCTCAGTTCTACCCTAGCTTTGAAGTTCAATATTTTTTTTCCCACTGGAAGTGGCATTAAGAGTGTCCTCATATTTAAGGGTCAGGCAGATGTAAGCGGGTTTTGGAAATTCTATGCATTGGTGCATAGCAATGATTCCCAGTGGGGGTGACGTTCCTCCTAGAAGCCATTTGCACCTGAAGACATTTTAAATAATCCTAACAGGAGAGCCAGAGGCCAAATGCAGCTGACAGAGACTTGGGGACATACTCAACACCGTATGCAGCACAGGGCAGTCCCACACAAAGGGCTGACCAGCCCCAGCTGAACACAGATACTAGCTGGAGAAAGTTTGTCCCAAGGTACTTAGGAGGTCGCCCCCTTTTATTCTTGGCCATTAAAAAAAGCTGCTCAGTTTCCTCTCTTGAAAGGCACACTCCTGGGGCTGGAGAGATGGCTCAGTGGTTAAGAGCACTGACTGCTCTTCCAGAGGTCCTGAGTTCAACTCCCAGCAACCACACGGTGGCTCACAGCCATCTGTAATGGGATCCGATGCTCTCTTCTGGTGTGTCTGAAGACAGCTAAGTGTACTCACATACATAAAATAAACATATAAACAAAAAATAATAAAATTATGAAAGAAAGAAAGAAAGAAGGGAAGAAAGAAAGGAAAGAAGGAAGGAAGGAAGGAAGGAAGGGAAGAAAGAAAGAAAGAAAAGCACACTCCTCACCAGGCCAGAGGTTCAGGTTGGGCAGTGCTGCACCACAGTTCTAGAGCAAACATTCGGGCCCTTCGTGGTCCTGGCAGCTCTGGGTGCAGAATCCCCTTCCACGAGCCAACTTCCCCAAGAGCAAGCCTACTGCTGTCCATAGGGTGTGGGGGAAGGGGACCTGGGTGTGTGCAGCTTTGTGTGCCTAACCGCTTCTTACGTGTGCTTAACCCAGTCCTCCTGCTTTGGGTACACGTCACCACTTGCAGAAGCCCGTCCCTGTCTATTCCCGATCCTTCTGTAGCTGTGTCTGAGATCGGATCTACTTGTTATAGGCCATCAGGATGCCACTCTCTCTGACCTGAGTTGGTTCCCCACCTGCTTGCTGTCTTTCAGGACTGCTGCTGGTCCCTTCTGTTACCTCCTCTCTGTGCTCACGTTCTAACCCACTGCTCTGCTACCATTGTCATAGGGCTGGGGAGGGCCTCAGAGACGGATGTGTTCAGTCCATTGAAATCCTCCAAGTTGTGTCTGGCACAGCACTGCTGACAGAATTCTTTTCACTTAACTCTCTAGAAACAAGAGTTGAAGGACAGCACCAGACAGGAGGTAGACGAGCCCTGCAACTTTAGTCCTCGTAAGCCTCTGTTTCCCTGCTTGTAAAATGTGTGCTTTGGAGAAGATGGGCGTGAGGGAAGGATGCAGGGGATTGAAGATGACACACCTTACCACCGTCATCCCCATGGTTGGGATTACCGCCATCTTCTCCTTCTAGTGTATGATTAAAAAGTTGTGTCTTGTGGGGACAAGGACAGAATGGGACTCTTAGACAGGTCTAACCCAACATACCAGTGTGTATATCTGTCTGGTGGGGACAAGGACAGAATGGGACTCTTAGACAGGTCTAACCCAACATACCGGTGTGTATATCCACTGCCTCATTTTCTTGCCAGAGGCTTCCAGTTTGGTTGGCAGAGGGGCGACCAACAGGCCAATTGGACTGGGCTCTTTAATGCCAGCGGCAGCCCAACAGAGCAGAACATCAGTGACTCCAGCTCCAGGTACAGTCCCCAGTGAACGGTGAGGGGGGAAGGGGAAGCCCAACCCGAGGGGACTCTGAAGTTCCTACCCCATTGCTTGTCCCTAGAGCTGCCCTCATGGGAGGAGTGCCTTGGTCTTCACTTTCACCACATTTGGGGTCCTCTCTGAATCCCTTCCGTGAGGGGTGAGTGGCTATGAGGAGTAAGGGATAGGACCCTACCCTAACCCTGTGGAGATATTGGCCTTTCGGGTAGTGTAGGACAGGAGCTCTGGTTCTGAGCCCTCATTAGTGTGTGGGAACAAGAGTTGTGTCTGTAGAGCAGAATTTCAGAACTTGAGTTGGCCAATGCTTGTGTGTGAGGGAGGGTATGGGGGCATCAGGGAGTGGAGATGGGACAGGGGTTCCCTGATTCTTTGAAGTTCATGGCCCAGACACAGAGGTTTCCCCATGGCCAGGGCCGAATGATCTCTTTCAAGACAACACTTGCTAGAGCATTCATACCATCTTCTCCTGTTGTTTCTTCTTGGTCTATTGACACATTTAAAGCTAAAGTCGGGAACCAAGGACCCTTCTGCTGACGTGGGGAGGAGCTTGACAGTGTTTGTTGAATGGATAAAAGTGGAATATTTTAGGTGAACACATATTTTTTTCAAGGAGGGATTGTGTGGCCAAAACTGGATGCTTTCTCTGTTTGGAGCTGTGCATGGTAGGAACCCGTGAGGTAACGGTTTCCAGGGCCCAATTAAGCTGTTTTGTCCTTTGATTCCCCCTCTCCCCCAGTCTCTAAGTATGAACTGTCAGATCTGCTTCCCTGAGAACAGGGCCTGAGCTTTCTTTGTAGTTAGTCTTGACCCTAGCCATTGAATTAACCTTGGAGAGAAGAAGTGAGGTGCTTCGCAGGGTCCCAAACAAGCCTGCTTTTGTCAAAACTTTGAAAAAGTAAAACGTGACTACAGCATCAGACATCGAGCAGGCATATGTCCACAGGACAACCCAAGTGTGTCAGATGCGTACACGCCATGATCAGGCTTCAAGAATCTGATGCTTGCCTCTTGGGACCAGAGTTCTTCCTTCCAATGGGCAGTGGGAGCATAGGCAGCCTAGCAGGGTCCTGGGGTGTCACAGGACAGTGAGTGTACCAAAGTTGTCGTTCAGGTGGTGGGTAGTTTGTCACGTCCTGCCCATTTAGATGTGAGGACGTCTAGGTAAATGAGCAGGTGCCCGCCTCTCTGGGGAGCTTCTTGGGAGAGTGAGTTGAAAGACCTTAGACAGAGAATACTGGAGGGAGCAAGATGGACAGGCCCAAGGAGGCCGCTTCTGGACAGATGTTCTCAGTCAATGGCTGAAGCCATTGGATAGTGCATCAATTTGATCATCACTGTGACCAATACTTGATATAAATAACTTAAAGGAGAAAAGATTCACTCACTCTTCACTCATTCATTCATTCATTCATTCATTCATAGGTTTCAGTTCATCATGGTTGGTAGAGTTTGGCAGAGCAGTAGCAGGAGAGAGCCAGGGCAAAAAATGGCTCCCAAGGACAAACCCGTAGTGGTATGAGCAGGCCTCTGAGCAGGCCCCACCATCCACATTCCATTCAAAGTTTGAATCCAGGGATGGATGAAACCACTCATTAGGTCGGAGCCCTCAAGATCTCATCTCTGGAAAGGCCCTCACAGACACACCCAGAGGTGTGTCTTCTCATGTGTGCTTCTCAACCCAATAAAGTCGGCAGCCAAGAATAGCCATTCGTGAAAATGTACACACAATACTGTGGGTGTTGTAAATCTGCCTGAGAACCCGTGGCTGGGGAGCTCGCAGGTACCAGGGGTGAATAACTATTGTTACTTTCTAAACTGAGATAGCATTGAGCCACCATCTAACAATGTATATATCCACAGAGTAGCTCTGCTCTCAGCCCCCTTCGGAGAAGCTTCTCTGTGTAGCAAATGGTGACTAATGTAGAAACTCAACAACTGTCCAAAGTACAGAGAGGACCAGCATCTGTGGATGCTCAGCCATAGATGGGCTATCACACACTCACCCTTCGGGACCATATGGGCTATCACACACTCACCCTTCAAGACTATATGGGCTATCACATACTCACCCTTTGGGACCATATGGGCTATCACACAATCACCCTTTGGGACCATATGGGCTATCACACACTCACCCTTCAGGACCATATGGGCTATCACACACTCATCCTGGAAGAATTGTATGAGTCAGTGGTCAGGGAAGACCAGGATCAAACTGTGTCTCTTGAACATTACAGCTCTGTTGTACCTGAGAGCTCATAGCAGCCACAGTTGCTGCACAAGGAAACCTAGACAAAGTCAAGCCAGTCAATATTCCAATGTGGAAGGGGAAGGGCTCTAGCTGAGGTGCTGTTGGCAGTTGATGCCTTCCCTGGGAGAGAGCCAGTTTTCCTTAGGAGAGTGGCCCCTGCAGTCTACTGCTCTCCAGAGGATGGTGCACACCCCTGCATCTAAGGCAGCACTCCTTGGACCCAGCAGGATCTAGATTTATTATGTGCATGTATGAAATTCTCAAAAGAGTCATAAAAATACCTTACTCAAGAACCAGGGATTAACCATCTACTGTCTCGTGGTGTCCCAGGGGCCCTTACACAGGAAGAGCTGTGGGCCCACACCCAGCATCATAGTCCTGAGGCCTGGCCGTAGTGTGTGACCATGCCGCGACACTCAGACTACTCTGTGTACCTCAGAACATCTGCCCACTTGGTTTCCGACACTGTCACCACATGCTTACCTTTTCAAAGCTTGGATAAAAACATGGGCTCTGTCCCTAAATTCCCCAACAGCCAGCGTCTTCTCTTCCTCATCCTCATCCTGTTTCTGTACTTTGTTCCCTTTCCGCTCCCTTTCCCCTCCCCTTCTCCTCCTCCTCCCCTACCGTCCCCTCTTCCTCCCTCTTCTCTCTCCCTCCCTTCTCCTCCCCTCTCCTCATATGAAGCCATCTGCCTTTCTTTCACTTCCTGTCATTTTTCTTGGCCCACATTTCTTTCTCCTTTCCTTCTCATCTCCCTTGCTCTCCCTTTTTCTCTACTTTGTAACTGCTTTAAACTTTATAAGATTATAATATTGTAACTTTGTACCTTTATAACTTTATGACTACTTCAGAACAACTTTATAATTCAGAGCCTCCCTTTTCCCTCACCTTTGAGTCCTCAGGGGTGGGGACATCACTAGAGTCTGTTTACTAGATTTTAGAACTTAGAGGCTCTTCAGTCAGCAATACTAGGCCCCACCACACCCACCCCTGGACCTATTTTCTTTTGGAGAGCTCCCACCTGACCAAGAATCCCCTTGGTCAGAATAAGTGTCTTGACCCCCCACCCGAACTTTGTGGAACAATTCCAAATTCAAATCTCAACTTTCGTCTATTCCTAAAAAACGTGTCTGCTCCTCCTGCTCAGACAGTAGATGTGGGCGGTGGGTGTGTTTCTGAGTTTCTTACCACACATCCTCCTGCACTGAGTGGTGATGGGTACAGGTCCAAAATGACTTGAACTAAGTCCCACTGCTGTCTCTTTGTGAGCATCAGAGCAACGAAGTCTAATAACCAGGATGACAGCAATCGGAAGCTTTGGCCGCAGACCTGTGCACAACCCTTGGGCAGCTGTTGGCCCTGTGTGTGAGACGGCGTTCAGTGTATGTGGTCCTTGTGTGGGGAGAATGAATAACGTAATCAGAACCAGGCCACATATGGGAGATTTCTCACCTGGATGAATGAGCAGCTCGAAAACGTGCTGGAAAGCTCCTGGCAGCAGATTTCCAGTCTCCATGGAGGGCTCAAAACGGACAGATGTATATATATATATATATATATATATATATATATATATATATATACACACACACACGTCATCCCAGTTAACAACTCTGTGTCTGGGATGCAGAATATCTTCGTGGTATTATTCAACTACTGAATAATTCATTGCTTGCCATATTTTATCCCTCCTCCTCCTCCTCCCTCCTCCCCCCTCCTCCTCCTCCTCCTCCCTCCTCCCTCCTCCTCCTCCTCCTCCTCCCTCCTCCTCCTCCTCCTCCTCCTCCTCCTTTGGTGAGCTGGGTGCTTTGGCTCCTCTGGCCTGACCTATGTCTCAGCCTGCTCTGGGGAGGTAGCCGTCTCCCTGATAGTTGCCCACTCTGTCTTGCAGGGTTTAGCGTGAAAGTCAGAGGCACTGCCCAGAGTGGGTGAGACTTGGCTTGGATCTGGAGGACCCTGCCTACAGCTTGCCGTCACCGGGGTGCAGCTGTATGCCAGCCATTTATTTGCTGAGCACATTCTGTGAATTACTGCTGGGTAAATTCTCACCCTCACACCTTTGCGTTGGGCGCTATTACGATCTCACAGCACAGCTGAAGGGACTGAGTCACCTCCAGGTGGTATGAGGTAGAGAGACAGCACGCCAGGGTAGTGTTGACTCTGGGGTCCCAGCTCTGGTGGGAGATGTGAGAGGGATTCTTCACCTGGGCTGTGGGCTGGTCACCCATGATGGTGAGCACTGCTTAAATGTCCATCCATACATCTCTCCCCGCCCTTGACTGTTGGACCAAACCTGGGTTTAAGAAGACTGCTTCTCTGCAGATTTCCCAAGGAAGATACATATAGAGAGGTGGCCTATTTTAACCCTAATATGGGAAAACTCACTTACTTTAGGCTCATTTACTCTCTCCCCTTCCTCTCCCATTTTTTTCTGAAGGTGGGTGCAGTGAACTTTATTGATGGTATTGAAAGAGTAGGGCTCCCTGGGCCCCTCCTGTTATTCTGGGATGGTAACTGTGAGGGAGATGGTCAGTGTTGAGGGCTGAGTTGGGATTGGGATTCCTCAGTGCCCTACGGCCTTTCTCTTGTTTTCATGTCCTCGCTGGGGTGGGTGGTCCAGGGATTCTTACTCCTTGGAGGCCATGTAGGCTGTGAGGTCCACCACTCTGCTGCTGTAGCCGTATTCATTGTCATATCAGGAAATGAGCTTCCCATTCACCTCTGGGATGACCTTGCCCGCAGCCTTGGCAGCACCAGTGGATGCAGGGATGATGTTCTGGGCTAGCCCACGGCCATCATGACACAGCTTTCCAGAGGGGCCATCCACAGTCTTCTGAGTGGCAGTGATGGCATGGACTGTGATCTTGGGCCTTCCACGATGCCAAAGTTGTCATGGATGACCTTGGCCAGGGGGACAGTTGGTGGTACAGGGAGCACTGTGACAGTCTCGAGTGAGTTGTCATACATTTCGTGGTTCACATCCATCGCAAGCACTGGGGCATCACGGGCAGAATGGGCAGAGATGTTAACCTTTTTGGCCCCACCCTTCAAGTGGCTCCAAGATAGTGAAGATACTGGTAGACTCCACGCATACTCAGCACCAGCACCACCCCATTTGATGTTAGCAGGATGTCACTCCTGGAAGATGGGTTTGGCCTTCCCACTGACGGCATTCTCAGCCTTGACTGTGCTGTTGAACTTGCCATGGGTAGAGTCACGCTGGAGCATGTAGACCAGGTAGGCCATGTAGTTGAGGTCAGTGATGCAGTCAGATTCACTTTGCCAGGTAAGAAGGTAGCCCTTGTAATCAGTTGCCTGATACGGCCAAATCCTTTCACCCCAACCTTTACCATGTGTCTAAGGGCCAAGACTGGCACTGCACAAGAAGACGTGGCTGTCTCTGAAACAGGAAGGAGCAGAGAGCCTCTTTCCCACTTCTGTTCTCTCCTCACTCTTCAGGAGGGGGATTTTTTTTTTCCCTGATCCCTTGACCTCTGAGGTTAGTATTTTCCCTGTCTCAGCCTGCACCTGGGGGTTCACAATTTCAGAACAATCCTGCTTCCGAGGTGGAACTTGAGGTGTAACAGTGGGCTTGAACACTTCCCAATAGCCTGGCCCGCATGACCACCCTTCCATTCTGCCTCCTGTAAGAGTGCCTGCCCCTCAGGGTAGTTTGAGATGCAGGCTGGCTCAGCGTGAACCTTTCAGATGAATTTTCATTTCTTTGGAAAAATAAAGTGGGCACAAAAGAGAGACAGATCTCTTGGGTTGCATCCAAATGAGAGGAATTTGGAGAGTCGGCTTTGGCAGAATCGCTCCTGGCTGGGTGCTGGGGAAACACAGCAAAGCAAATATGGTGTCTTCCCCCATTCATCCCACGTACCTGATGTAGGCCTCCCACGGCCCGACAGTATCAGGCTTCAGGCAGATGAGGTTGGTGGTGAAAGCGGAGGCTATGCCAGGAGGCTCTTAAGATAGTGCTGCTTTATGGGCTTCCAACCTCTGAGATTTGGGGATCATAATGAGTCTTAGCAGAGTCTTCTCCCTTATGGGGCATCTATACTCACGAGGTCACTCTCAGGAAGTTTCCTTCCCTCTGTTTCTGCTCCTGTAAGTTCAGCAGACAGAAAGGAGGTCAGTCACGCAGTTGGAGCATGCCAAGGACCCAAGGTTAAAATACCCCACACAGGTAAGCTCCTCACAGCCTCACGAAGGTATTACTGAGGCCCCCTGAAGAGACATTCCCGGCAGGGCCAGATGCCAGCTTTGCCCCTGATTCAGGGCATTGTCTTGGAGAGGCAGCACTGCAAATTTGGGCCATGTTTCCTTAAAAGGGAAGCCCGAGTGAACTTTCTAGCTTTACTGTTTTGACTGACTTTTTTCTTTTTAAATCACTACTTTTGGAGGTCACGGAGCCAAGCAATGCATTCCCAGTCTCCCACTGCCTTTGCTGATGCCCCTGCATGTGAGTCTTGTCGGTACTGGTTGTCTAAGTTAATTCTCAGGGACTCTAAGACTGCTTTTGTCAAAGCTACCGGCTCACTACTAAAGCCCACACAGGTACCCAGTGACTGATCTCTTGGTGTCAGAGAGCCAATCCCACCCATTATTTCTTAAGCCTCCCTCCCACAAGGGGCCACGAGGCTGGATCACACACGGGCAGACCATGGCTCATTTCACCCAGGCACCTCTCCCTGCACCTCAGGCCACTCCTCCCCATGACCACCCTGTGAACATACTCTCCATGACAAAACTCACAGTTTCAGTGGTTATCCTATTCTGCAGCAGGAGACACAGGGCTGGCTCAGTAACCACCCCTCTGCTGAAGCAGCTCCCGCCATAGCAGCCAGCTCCCAGGCACCCTGACCTGTCCCCTCTCACACCCCGACCCTCTCACCTCCCTCGTGGTTCCGCCCTTCTTGCCTGCTCCACTGTCTCTGAGCACTTCACACCAGGACTTGGCAAAGGTGGGAGGACGGAGAGAGGTGAAGAACGGAAGGAAAAGGAGGTGGGGGCTGGGCCAGGAAGCCAGTGTATCAATTTGATACTTGATAATCCAATCAGGGGCACTTCTAGTGCCCACCTCCCCACCCCCACCTCCAAATTAAAAGCTATAGATTCTCCTAGAAGCTCCACACACTCTCCTAGTTCGGTGGGCACCAAGACTGTCACTGGAGAGTAAGTGACGGAGGCTCACAAAGATGGCAGGAGGCCACCCTCCATCGAGGGCTGCCGTGTGAGAAGTCCTTCCTCATACTGAGTGTGACCCTCTTTCCTGTGCTCACTGGGAGCTTCTGCTTGCTTTTTATTGCTTACAGAGCACCAACACCCACCCATCCTCTCTGCAGCTGTCCCTGATGTGTTGGAAAGCATCAACACTTCCTCTTCTTCCCGGCCCTGGAGCCCAGGCTCCAACATTCCCTCCCCTAGCTCTACTTTTCCTCAAACTTCAGCCATTACCCACCCCACCCCAGTCTTACATTAATTAACACATGCCCACGAAGCGTTATCTGCTATTGTCAAGGTCACCGTGACCTCTAAGTGGTCACATCAGTGCCACCTTCCCTTCTTCCTTGACCTCACTGGCACTGGGTGGAGCTGTCCCTTGTGTCCTCAGAAGGCCCTTGGTCCCTGGGCTCCACATCCTGGTTTGTCCTCGTTCCGCATACCTTTCTTCTCAGTCTAACCTCAGGCCTGTCTTTGCCCCTCCCCACCTCTAAGAGCTCATGGGGGTGTCTCTGTCCATCGACTCTGGATCGTGTGTTTTGTCCTGCTCATCCCATTTGTACCTGACTCTTACCTGCCTCTTACCCTCTGATGGCTGAGGGTCACAGAGAACACTCCTTGGCCATTCTCCTTACCATTCATACCCAAGTCATTGGGTGGCTCCATCACACCACTCTGTAGACTTTGTTCATCCAAATACTGGATCTTAGCTCTCCCCTCGGGGTCTGTCTCTGCACTACTGCTCAGGTGTCTCTCCCCTACCCCTTGCTTTCAACCTCTTGGTGCCATGCGCTATCTCCTTACACTGCTGAGTTTCTTCTCCTCTCGGAACCCCCTTCTCAGCCAGTGTGAACTTTTAAATCAAATTATGTTGTCCCCTGCCTAAATGCTTTTCAAACTCCTGACCCATGACCCAGCCCTTCTGATGCTACCACCCTGTTCCAGTCATCCTGGCTGCCGTCATACCCGCAGCTGGCTAGCTCTTGCTGTATAAACTGGTCGCACATCTGCCTAGGGCTGCATCCCTCCCCCTGCTCACTGTCTGGAGACGCCTTCACTCGCCTGGTCGTCTCAGAGTCCCTCTAGTTTCCTACCTGCTTTGCTTCTGCAGCACTCATTCTGCTATGTTGAGAAGCACCTCGAGGGAGGAGCCTTGGCCTGGCTAGTTGATCACTACTAAGGTAGAAATAGCCTTACACGCAAGGGAGGCTCAACAAACCTTCAGTGAGGAAGAGATAAGCCTTCCTGACCCCTGAGGGGTACAGGCAGGCCACGAGGAATCATGTTTAAGTCATTTCTAGGGGAGGTGGCGATGTGCCCAGTGGATGTTGGCACAGAGAGGGGAGGGCAGGAAGGTGGCCTGGAGATGCTGACCAGGTAGATCTCTGAATGAAGTAAATAGGAAGACATCTCAGAGCCAGAGTCAGACACCAGGGAAACAGGCAGAGCGAATTACAGCCTGTGCTGGGGCGGAGACCAGGGCCACTACCGAGGCAAAGGTCTGGAGGGATAAAGGAGAAGGAGATGACTTGGATGCAGCTCTGGGCTTAGCACTAGGAGAAGGTGACCAAAGTCCAGTAGGGTCAGTGAGACCCCCAACCAGGGGCCATGTTGAGCAGTCAGAGCTAAGCTGGACCTCAGGAATGCTGTCAGGGTCCCCTGGACTGGCTTAGAAGAGGTTACCTTACAGGGACTGTGCTGGCCGCCAGGTCAAGGGCTGCAGCTGGGGAAGGGGTTATGGGATGGAGTCTCTGAATTTGTTATTGCTCCTTACCTACCCAGACCCCAACCAAGGGGAGCGGTGACAGTGCAGACTTTGCAAAGTGGCGTGGTAGAACAGACCGACCATGGGGATATCCAGAACTAATTCCAGAACTGCAAAATGTAAGCTTTTATTTAGTTAGTTTATTTGTTTATTATTTTTGCAGTGTTAGGGTTTAAATGTAGGATTTTGCCCATGCTAAGCAACTACTCAACCATCCACCTACACTCACAGCCTGCTTTTACCTTAATTAAAAAAAAAAAACATTCAAGATAGATCCTTCCTAAGTGTCCCCAGCTGGCCTTGAAGTGACTCTAGCCCATGTAGGCCTTGAACTTGTGGTCCTTCTGCTTCAGCCTCCCCCAGAGCTGGTTTATAAGTCCGTGCCACCAGGTCCATGTCACTAAGCCTGCTGCCTGTTAACCTTTAGACCTTTTAGCTCTGGTGACTCCTGGCATAGGGAAACCACACCTCAGAGAGAACAGGTTAAGTTAAAGATTGCTGAGCAGACACGGAGGGCCCCCGGCAATGCCTCCTCCCAGCAGTCAGTCACAGCCTTTGGTGGCTGGTGGTAGGGAGCCCTGAGTCCCTCTGCACCTATCCGGGGGCACTTACAGCCCTGGTACTTGTCAGTCTGCAGCTCTCCGACTGCTTTCTGCTGATGGGGCGTGTGCTCTCCCCAGACAGCAGCTGTTCTTGTGCTGGAAATAGCACGGATCTCGCTGAAGGGCTGTCGCCTTTGGGAGAGAAGGGGGCTGCTTATTGACAAAGCCCCCAGGGAGCCGTCGCTGTCAGAGTCGGTGGGGGGGACTGCTGAAGTGATGAGACCCTGGGGTTCTGGGCGCTCGGAAGCCTGAGCTTTCCTCTCTGTCATAAGGAGATGACTTGGGTGCAGCTAGGGAGCTGGGTGACCTTGGGCACGTGGCCTTGCTGACTGCAGCCTGAATTTCACCAAGTCTCACTGGGCTACTAAGAGAATTAAACAAGGCGGTTTAAGGGTCTAGGAGGAGGAGGCTGCCTCGCACAGCTGGCCAGGATGAGAGTCAGCTGGGGTTGAAACTCGGCCCGCCCTCACTCTGACAGCCCATGTTGCCGGTATGTGGCTTAATGAATGGGGTTGGAGGGCTTGCTAATGCCCTGCACAGAGGTGCATACGGGCTAGTGGTGTTTCCACTAGAGTGGAATCACCCTACGGTTCTCTTGGAATGCCGAGGCAGGACAATACGAAAAGGGTCCAGACTGGTAGGCTGTGTCAGCTTCCCTTCCTCCTGCCCCTGGCAGTTGGTGAAGTCTACCAATTCTGTTCGTACGTGGCACAGGGGACCTCCCCAGGGCTTCTGGGTTCTTAGATACCACTAGCGACTGCAGCTGGTGGGATGTGCTTAGAAAGAAAACGCAGTGGCCCCATCTCACACCAAACCAGTGGTTTACCAAGGGCCTGGAGTTACAGGACTACCCTAGGCAGAAGATGCCACTCTGGAAGAGGGAATGAGCAGGGGGGAACCTCTGTGGATAAGTTTGTAAGGAAAGGGATGGTTGGAACAGATTAGCTGGCCAGCTCTACCCTGCTCAGAGGGGCCCCATCTCACAAAGCTGGAGTTGTCTGCCATGTAGGTGAGGGAAGGAAAGATCCCCCCACCCAGTGCCCTCCAGGCCTTCTTCATTGGTCCTCTCATAGCGGAGGTTGCCACCTGATGACGGGGTGACTGGAGCTGGCCAGCCCAGCCCCTCAAGGTCCCTGAGGGCACAGGGAGAGACAGGATGGACGCAGCCTAGAGCCAGCTTCAGCTTGATCGCTGGGAGTCAAATGTTGTTGGAGAGGAGCTCGGCTTCTGACACGGCTCTCGGGCTATTTATACCCACCGATGCCAATCGTGGTGCCAGGCCCCCCTCCTTTGAGCTGAGTAGAGATAGTCTTTCCGGAACGGAAAGAAGAGCTGGTGACTCACTTGCTTACCAAGCCCGAGAAGGCGGAGGGATGCTCTGGTGAGATTCCTCATGCACAAGCCAAGCCGGCGCTATTTATAGGGGGGTCTGCGACTTAGAAAGCAAAGAGCATTTATCAGCAACTTCCAATAGTAAAAGAACCATAATGCCCCTGCGGGAAGCAACACTGAAAACGCATCTTAAGAGCTATCGCCATCCCAGAACTCTGAGACATACCACTAACATCTCACTGCAAACCATCCCCTCCCCAGGGACATCAGGTCACCGTCCGGTCCTTGCACATTTCACCTCTCACTCTCATGCATGCTTCTTCCCAAACACACAAGTATGTGAGCATCGCCTCCATGGATTCGGCGTGCTCCCAGTTTGCACACCTTCCTCTAGACCTGCCCCTCAGGCTTCCTGTCACGGGAAGGATCTGCGGGGGGAAGTGTCCCACTGTGGAATTACACGTCATTGATGCATCATCAGTAGAGACCAGGCTGGAACAGCGCACCACCAAAATCAGACCTCCTCAAGGGTAGGAGAAAGAAGCAAGAACTGTTCATTTCCTTTTGCCGATGGCAAAACGGAGATTTCAGATAGTCATGGGGCAGTTTGGATGACATGGCCAGGGGTGTTTCAGGGGCCATGGAGCGTGTGTTAGATATAAGAGGGAGAGTCTGAGAATGGCTCTGTTTTGGTTGTATTGTAGGACAGAGGCATCCCTAGGCTAGTCTGTCATAGTCTCTAGGAACCCTGAGGGGGACAGTCCCTGTAGGGTGGGCAGGGCCCAGGGGTCAAGGTTTCAGAAACACTTTTTTTGAATTAGGGTCTCACTGTGTACCCTGGCTGGACTGGAACTCAGAGATCCCTCTGCCTCACATATGCTGCGATCTAAGTGTGTGCCACCATACGCAGTCCTCAAACCTGTGGTGCCTAGCAGGGGTAGGGCGACCAAGGACAACTTATACTCAGGCAGGACTTGGCATGGGACGTAGCCATCAGGAGGCAGAAGGAGGTTTAGTGAGCTCAGCAGAAGGCAGTGTCACCAGAGCAGATGGTAGAGAGAAACTTCCGTGTTCTTCATTCCTGACTCTGCTCTGCTATCGACCAGCTGAGCGGAGAGAAGGGAGTGTGGCTCTCCCTGGGTCTCCCCGTGGTATCGGCTGGCAGCAGTTGCCCTTCAAAGGCAGGGCAGTGGGGGCGAGCACTTCTCGAACTCCCTGTGTGTTAAGCTTTCCTGGAAGCGTCAATGGTGTCATGTCAACCGTACTGACTGGATGCTGAGGCTGGGGGTGACACAGCTAAAATGGCCAACGTGGTTCATTCATGCTACTGACAGAACACAGACTGGGGTGCTTATAAGCAATGGACATTTATTTCCAACTTTATTTCCAGAGTCCAAATTTCAAGGCAGCTCTGCTTCCTGGTTCATAGGCTGTGTCTTCTTCCCATATCCTCATGTATTTGAGGGGACAAAGTGTCTCAGTCCTATCTTATTAGGATATTTCATAAGTGTTCTACCTTATAAATATAGGGTGGAAAAAACAAAGGACTTCTCTCTTAATTCCATCACTTCAGGGTTTGGGATTTTGACTATGGATGCTAGAGGGCCATAGACACCCAAGCTATAGGAGTGGAGAATAAGGAATGTGAGTCCAGTTCTGAAAAGCTCCCAGCCTAAGAACCCCTAGACACATGGCACGAAACTGTTCAGAATGGTTCACTTGCCTCTCTGAGTGATGCTGGGGATTCTGGAGAAAGAAGGACCAAAGAAAGTTGGAGGAAAGAGGAACGAGAGTTGGATGGAGAGGGGAGGCTGGCTGGTCAGCTGGAAAATGTAGTCTTAGTTCAAACTGAGAGAGAAAAGAGACAGAGACGGGGAGTAACCCAGACAGCTTGTAGGCACTGGAGGTTATGTCTGCAAGTCTCTAGCTCCCCAAAGACTCCGAAGCAGTGGCTCTCAACCTTCCTAATCCTGTGACCCTTTACTATATATAGCTCCTTATGTTACGGTAACCCCTAACCATAAAATTATTTCATTGCTGTTTCATAACTCTAATTCTGCTACTGCTATGAATCGTAATGTAAATATCTGATATACAGGATATCTGAAATGTGACCCCTGCAAAGAGGGCGAGGCCCACAGGTTGAATCCGCTGCTCTAGATCTTTGTTTTTACGGCATCTGTATCTAGAGCTTTTCTTAGCAGTCTAGGTTCATGACTTAACCCGCGGTTCCAAAGGCTTTAGTGACATCTTCAGGGTCCGATTGCAAATAAGGTTGCTAGCGACAAGACATTAGGCCTTACTCTCTACCATGTGACTGGAAAACTACACGAGTTTGAGCCAAGGTCATGAGCTTCTGTGATGGCCCCAAGCTGATCCCTTGTTCTTAGTTGGAAGCAAAAGAATGCTTATCAGCCAGTTAAAGGAGAAAGGGATTTGTTAAGGGCACTCCTAGCTCAGAATCATTAAGAAAAATAAAGAAGTGACTGAGTGTATTAGTCAGGGCTCTCTAGTGGAACCATGACATATAGAATGAATATAGTGAAAGAATGAATACATAGATAATAAAAAAAAGGGGGATTTATTAGAATGGCTTCCAAGCTGTGATCCAGCTCGTTCAACAATGAACAGTCCAAGAAACTGGGAGTTGTTCAGTTCACAAGGCCGGAGGTCTCAGCTGGTCTCCAGGACACATTGGAATCACGAAGAAGACTCTAATGCCAGTGAGCTAGAGCATGCAGGCACAGAGCAAAACTTTCCTTCTTCCATGTTGTTAACATATACCATGTCCAGGTCAGGGTTGCTATGGCTGTGGTGAAACACCATGACCAAAAGGAAAGTGATGGACTTCCATAACATAGTCCATCACTGAGGAAATCAGGGTAGGAATTCACACAGGGCTGGAACCTGGCAGCAAAGAGCCGATAGAGAGGCCATGGATGGGGGTGCTACTTACTGATTTGTTCCTTTCCCTATAAATCTATGTAAGAGTGATTACTAATAACCGTACAACGGCCAATACAATACAAGGCTGCCTTGACAGCTCTTCTGCTGCTTCCATTAATCACAATCTCTTAGATTTAGTTTCAGACAGATATTTTTGGACAAGGGCAGAAAGAAGCCACATTCTTCTTAGTAATGTTCTTCTTCTCTGAAACCTCTTGAGCCCAGCCATCATAATCTACATCTCTCTCAGCAGCATTATCTTCCATACTCCTGTGGGGTGATCCCATAAACCCTACTCAAAGTTGTCAACTACTTTTCTAGTTCAAAGTCCCCAAATATTCCACATTCCTACAACAAACATCAGAGTCAGGCTTGTCACAGCAATACCCCACTCCTGGTACCAACTTCTGTCTTAGTCATTGTTCTATTGCTGTGAAGAAACTCCATGATCAGGGCAGCTCTTATAAAAGAAAACATTTAATTGGGTTTAATCCCTTATCATCATGGTGGGGAGGCTGGTGGCATGCAGGCAGGTACTGGAGCAGTAGCTGGGAGCTAAATCTTGATACACACACACACACACACAGAGAGAGAGAGAGAGAGAGAGAGAGAGAGAGAGAGAGAGAGAGAGAGAGGGAGGAGGGGAGGGGGAGGGAGGGAGAGAGAGGGAGGAGAGAGAGAGAGAGAGAGAGAGAGAGAGAGAAGAGACTGTTCTGGGTTTATTATGGGCTTTTGAAACCTCAAAGCTCTCATTTCCAGTAACACATTTCCTCCAACAAGGCTTCATCTCCTAATACTTCTAATCCTTTCAAATAACATCACTCCCTGTTGACTAAGCATTCAAATATATATGAGCCTATGGGGGCCATTCTTATTCAAGCAACCACATTTTACTCCCTGGACCCCATAGGCTTGTATTCATAACATAGTGCAAAATATGCATTCAGTCCAATTTCAAAAGTCCCTGTGGTCTACCACAGTCTCAACATTGTTTAAAAGTTCAAAGTCCCTTTGCAGACTCAAGGCAATCTCTTAACTATAACCCCTTATAAAATGAAAATAATAATAATAATAAAGCAGATCATATACTTCCATCACAAAATGGCATAGGATGAATACATTGCCATTCCAAAAAAGAGGGAAGGGAATGTAGTAAGGAAATATTGGAGCAAAGCAAGACTTAAAACCAATAGAGCAAACTCCAAATTCTGCATCTCCATGTCTGATGTCAAAGTGCTCTTCAGATCTCCAGCTCCATTTCTCTCTCTTGGGCTGGTTTTACACCCAATCTGCAGCTTTCCTTGGCAGGTATCCCACAACTCTGGAATCTCCAACGTCTTGGGGTCTCCCAGTTAATCCAGGCTTCACCTTTGCAGCTTCACAAAATGGCCTCTCCAGGCCTCCTCCCTGAAGGGACAACCCTAACACACGCCCGGCCTAAGCAACTTTCCTTAGCCATGGAAGGAGATTCTACAAGCCCCCTTTTTATATCCTTGACTCTAAAGCCAGAGCCACACTGCTGGAGCTGCCAAGTTCTGCTGCTTAATGGGGCTGGAACTTGGCACCTTCCTTCAATTACAGTCACATCAGCTTTCTGATATTGGTTGCTTCCTACCTGTTGAAGCTTGTCTTTCCTTTCCACAAGCTGGAAGCTTAGCTGGTGAGGTCTTGTTCTGAGGTCACCACTCCCTTTACTCCGTTTAGCATCAGGCTTTTCTTCAAACCCTTTATCTCCTTAAATACCAGACTTAACCCTATTACACTTCCTGGTGCTCCTTTTCTCCTCTAACTGTACATTTTATGTTGGACTAGAATGCGGTGGTTTGAATAAGAATGGCCCCTCATAGGCTCATATATATTTGAATGCTTAGTCAACGAGGAGTTATTTGAAAGGATTAGAAGGATTAGGAAGTGAAGCCTTGTTGGAGGATGTTGTTGCTGGGGATGGGCTTTGAGGTTTTAAAAAGCCCATGTCAAGCTCAAAGTCAGTCAGTCAGTCAGTCAGTCAGTCAGACAGTCAGTATGTCAGACAGTCAGTATGTCAGTCAGTCTGTCTGTCTGTCTTCCTGCCTGCCTGTCTACCTATGGATCAAGATGTAGCTCTCAGCTACTGTTCTAGTCCTTGCCTGTATGCCACCGGGCGCTCCACCATGATGATGATGGATTAAACCTCTAGAACCATTTAAAAATTCCCATTTAAATCCTTTCTTTTATATGAGCTGCCTTGTGTCTTTTCCTAGCAGTAGAGCAGTGGTGTAGATAGACCAGAAGGTGTGGTCCAGTTTAAAAGTGGGTCTTCTGACATCAAATGGCTTAATAAAGAAAAGCCTCTCACAGACAAACCCAGCCACTTGGATTTTAGTTAATTCCAGATGTAGTCGGGTTGGCAACCGAGACTAGCCATCACACTGAATAATGGCATGGTAAAGTGGGGCCATGATGTAAGCTGCTGTCTGTGATGTAATTATAAAGTTGCTGCATGATTGTTGTTTCTGAGAACTGTGCCACTCCGTCTGCCCCATTTCCCTTTTTATGCTTCTCAAAGAGCAGCTTGAAGAATCAACCTCTTAAGAATGTTTCTGATTGGTTGGACCTAAATTGTTTCCAGGGCCTTAGCCTCAAAGAAGTCTGGGAAATGTAGTCTTCAGTATGCCCGTTTTAATAGTGCAGATGAGAAAGAAATAGCAAGGACACATTCTCTACATTTGAGATGCTCACCATTTGGAAGGGTCATAGATAGAGAGGGATTATAATATGATATTATTTGTTCTAATTAGGACATAGTGTATAGAGCCTAGGGAGTGGAACCACATGAGAACTTCCAAAAGTGTAGGCCTTTGACCTAGGTTCTGAAGTTGAGTTTGCTGAATGAGAGAGACAGAGAAGGCTTCAGAAGCAAGAGGGAAACACAGAGGGAGGGTGAGTTTGATATCACAGAGATCCTCAATTTTTAGTTCTTATGAACTCACTTAATTCTTTTATGATAAAGATACAGAGCCAGCTGATTTTGGAAATAGGTGGCAGCTCATTGTATAGAACAATTTTTGGCCTTGTTCATCATAGGCAAGCATTCCACCACTGATCCACTCCTCCAGCCTATGTTTTACAAGTTTTCAATCAGTGTGTGCATGTCTGTAGCCTCAGATTGGTAATGTGACTGCCGCCATGGTTGGGAAGGTACTGGGACATGCTTCAAGGATACGTGCGTCCCCAGTTCTGCCACCATGATGGCCCTACGTACCTCTCCCATTCTGGTTCTTGAGGGTTACTTGTCAAGAGATCACTGACCCCACAGTTAGAGTGTCAGGCCCTGCAGTCTTATTGACTCATGGCCGAGGCTGTCTTGGGACCCTCCATTCCTGGCTGCAGAGCCGTGTGGGAGTGGGAGAGCCCCTGAGGAAAGGAGTACCTGAGGCCTTACTCCAGGGCTGTGGGTACACCAGCTGTTCTGGTAGGCGGATGGGACATGTCTCAGACAGCACTGCACGAACATGAGCATCAAGGGAACGGATGGGGGATGGGAAAGTGGAAAACAATCTGCGGCAGCCTCATCTTTGCCTGTGGCTGTGTCGTAGGACATTATCCTAGGAGTGAGAGAAAGGCAAAAGGGGCAAGAAAGAATGAGACACCTTGCTGCTTGCTTCCCTGCCTGGCTGATCTTCAGCTCTTTCTGCTCAGAGCTCACCGGAGGCTGCCCCATCTCCTCCCTCACAGCCACTCCCTGGCAGTGAACCCTGTGCCTACCTGCTGAGGTGGGCTTTGTTCCTATACACGTTATAGAGCGGTGATGTTGTCATGCTTAGAGCCAGCCCCCTCCTGGGTCCTGTGATAGGGTGGGTCTGTTTTCTTTGCTGGACCAGGACCCTTGGCTGGTCCTAGAAAAACCTGCTCTGTTTTCTTTGTGTAACCTCTGTCCTTGTCGGTTCTCAGGTACTTCGAGTTTTACAAGGAACCTTTAGAATTTAACTCGACGAGATGCCTGGAGCTGAGGCAGGAGATCCTGGAGGTGAAGGTGCTGTCCATGTGAGTGTGGCTGGGCTGCCTACGGGTGGAGGTTGCATGTGGAGGTGGGGCGGGGCGGGCAGACCCCAGAACAGAAGGAAATAAACACAAGGCAGACTTCATAGAAAGTTAGGTCTTCCACGGGCACAGAAAGGCCTGGAAGATGTTTTATAACAAAGGCCACTGTTGCAAGGTCGTGTCTGCTGATTGAGCACGGAAGTCCCCGGCTCAGTTACCCGCCTCCTTGATTACCATCGCTGGGTCCTTCTGTTCAGTAGAAACCCAAGAAGCCTGGGAGTGCCCACTTGAAATTCAGTATTTTGTACCGTCGGGCTAAGCCTTGCCCACTTCATGTTGCCTTCTACAGTCTTAATTTCTCTGAAGGTTTTGTTAGTTAAGTGATAACAAGACCCGAGTGTTACAAAATGGAGTATGGTGAGGTAGCCCGTCTCTCAGACACCAAGCTCGCACTCCCGAAGGGCCAGTGTGTCCTCCCGTAGTGTCAGTGCACATACAGCATCTGTGTGTGGAGATTTCTTAAATACATTTTTATATGAGTAGCAAAGAGGCATCCCTTACTCCCTCCTACCCCACAGTCCGCCACTCATGGTGCTCCCAGAGCCAGTGGAAGGAGGATCCAAGCCTTTCGCTGGGTGCTCACGTGAGTCTTCTCTCTCTTGCTATGATATCCATGAATCCAGCAGACCTGCCTAGAGGGATCCGGATTTTATTATATAGTTATGTCGGGTTCTGGATCTGTTTGGAAACAATTACATCTGGATGTACAAAATAAAATTTATAGAGGCAATGTCGGGTATCTTATATGGACTCGTGAACCCCCAACATAATCCCAAGGACTCTGCCCATGGCTGGCAGCCAAAGTCAGGGAGTGTGGGTCACAAGTACAGGCTTTCTTTTCGGACTGATCTGGGACCAAATGCCGACTCTGGGGCCTGCCAGAGTTATCGGGCAGGAAGAGGGAGAGACCGGGTTCCCACCAGCACTGTCAAAGGCCAGTCCCAGTGACCTTGAGACCTCCTGTGTGGCCTTACCTCTTTAAGGACCCACAACCTCCCAATAGCATCGCCCTGAGAAACAGCCTTCGACACACAGGCCTATCGATGTGTAGACTCCATATTGCTGCTGCTGGAAGTCCCAGGAGTTAGGCCTTGGCAGAGTTCAGCTGGATTGCCTATCATGGTTATGTCCCTGTAATGATCAGCCATCAGTGTGATTGGTTCCAAGGGTTTGCTGGTGAAGGTTCTTGTCTGTGGGGTGATAGTTATTAATTAGGCCAAGAAGATTCTAAATGGGACAGTTGGTATGAGCCCTTGAGACAGGAAGGTCCCTGCTGGGTCCTGGCTGTGAAGGACCAGAGCAGCTTGTGGGCCAGCATGGGAGGGGAAAATGGGAGCTATTGTACCAGAGGATTTGTGGTGCACCTGTGTCTTTTTTGGGGGAACTGTGGAACCCTGTGGACAGGATTTTGGGTAGTACACAGGAGTGCGGTTTAATAGATGTTGTGGAATGCTTCCCAGGAGTTACATGACACAGCCGACTCAGGCCTCAGCTGGGAGCAGAAGCTTCCTGCTTACTGCTTCTCAGAACTGAGGCCCTCACATGTTTGACTGGGACCCCAGAGAACCCCTGTGGGCAGTGTTCCTCAGGTTTCAAAAGAAAAACAGTTAAACTTCAAGTTAGAAAGCAAAATTTCTTCCTGGACACCGAAGAAGGGTCTGGACAGGAAGTAAAGAGGATGTGCATACAGTGGCTGGCTTCTGTACATTGTTGGTGAAGCTGTTATCAAGCCATTTCATTTCTTTTCCATTTTTTGGATGTGTTTGCATGCATGTGTACGTACAGGCACTCATGTGGAAGCTAGATGCTGATGTCAAGAGTCACCCTCCATCACTCCTCCATCTTATCCGTCGAATCAGACTCTCTCAGTCAAACCCCGAGCTCACTGATATGGCTGGTCTTGCTAGCCCGCTTACTGGGGCTGGAACTATAGGCAAGCCACCCCGTTTGCCTGCACCTTCAGTGAGCTCTGGGGACCTGAACTCCAGTCCCCATGCTTGCATGCTGAGTGCTTATACCACCATCTCCTCAGCCCCAGATGAGTCTTTGATTTCCTCCGTGTTCTGGAAGCAGGATGATCAAGAGGTGTCATGCAGCCTCTCTTCCTGGCTTACTCATGGCCATCCTATCCCATGACTTCACACAGCTGCTCCTTGGTCTATGTCTTGTGTCTTACTCTCTTCTTATAAGGACGCCTGCCATGGACCAGGCCCCACCCCAGTGGCTTCATTTCCCCCTATGTTTTGTTTTAAAGACCTCCTTCTCCAAATACTGTCACACTGAGGTTAGGACCCGCACATATGAATTCTGGGGAGACACAAACCAGCCAGTAAGAGTTGCCGTTACAGCTGATATTTAGACACCAGATGAGAAATTACCAAGACACCCATAGGCAAATACTTCAGGGAGCAGAGAGTGATCTCAGACTTCCCAATGGCTGCGACCATGCTTCCCCCTGGCTGCAGACTCATTTTGGTGGCATTTGGGTCTTTCCACAGTTGCTATCAGTTCTTATCAGTCTTCAGGATACCTTGTCTCGATCCTCAGGGTGGACTCCTGGGATGAACAGCAGTTCTAGCTGTTGGCCTCAGTCTTAGTCAGTCTTGAATATGTTGCAGTTTGTTGCAGTTTCCTCTCCAACCTGAATCCGCCAGTACAAAGAAAACGCAACTCAATTAATATGAAAACAATCTAGCGTCTAGATTGGGCAGATCCACCCTACACTGTCCTATTCCTAGCTCCCAAATCCCTCATCCCTTGCACCTTTTATTTGCCAGGTCTCCAGCTTCTCCTTCTCCCACGACAACTCTCTCCTCGCTTCTTTCCTTTTTCCTCCCCTGACTCTTCCCCCTCCTGACCCCTCCCCCCCCTCACCCCTCCCCCTCCTGACTCCTCCCCCCTCCTCGCTCCCCGACTCCTCCCTCTGCCCCAAATCTCCAGCTCTTGCCTTTATTTTACAAGTTCAGAGAGAACTCCAAGGCAAACCACAACATGAATAGACAATTTCTTCCGTAGCAGCTGTTCTGTCCGGGGACTTGTGTTGTAGAGGTATAGTGGAGTAAAGGCAGTCACAAGTAAAAGAAAGACTGGGCCATTCACAGGGAATCGGTTGTGTCAGTGTTTGGGGAAGCAGGGAATAGCAAGCCGGATGCCGCCCTTCCTGAATTTCCCAATTGAGGGTCTGTGGGTCCCTCATGGGAGAGATTGGAGAGCCCAGAGGCCAGCTGCTGTCCAGATTGTCTGGGGACTCTCAGTCTTTGCACTGCTCCAGCCTAGTCCCATGACCTGGAACACAGCAGGACTGACCTGAATAACTGGGAAAAGGTCAAATCTCATCTGTGGATGGATGCCCATACTGTCCCTTCGGGCACACAAAGTGTCAGCTGGTATTTTGTCTGAGGACACAAGGAGATGTGCGATTCCCGAAGGAGTAATTTTGATCCAAAATTTCTCAAATCGATGGTAAAACTCAGTCAGCCAGAAAACGCCCACATGGAAAGCGTCCTGCTTCCTGACAGCGTCAGAGGCGTGAGGAACCCAACTTATTCGTCCTGAAAATGTCTGTTGCTGATTCTTGTCCTAATTATTTATGTTTGATCCTAGCCCTTTGAGTGTCTGTTTTTTTTTTCTTTTTTCTTTTTCTTTTTCTTTTTTTTTTCCAGAGCTGGGGACTGAACCCAGGGCCTTGCGGTTGCTAGGCAAGCGCTCTACCACTGAGCTAACTCCCCAGCCCCTTGAGTGTCTGTTTTTAAAAGCAAACCATCCATTGCTGCTCACGCTTACACCCACATGTGGTTCACGACCACACCTCTCTGGCTTCCTTTCCTACCCTTGTGGAGCTGGACTTGGTGCAGAGTTCGGTAAAGAGGCCACACAGAGCATCCTGGAGCCGTGGCTCCTGGCAAAAGGCCCACTCTCTGAAAGTCCTCATGGCCCCTTCAAATCTCAGATCCAGAACAGTTTTCAAAGGGCTGTGTCCTCAGCCAGGTTGGGGCTCAGCGAAGTCAGGCCCTGAGCCCAGGCATCTAGGGATTAGACACTGCACAGACTCGGGATGTGCTGGACAGCAAACACATGGGTGAAGAAAGAGGAGATTGGGGCAGACAGAGTAGGTAAACACCACATGCCCATGGGGCAACAAGGGAGGGCAGCGGGGTTCTCCATGTGATGAGGTAAATCACCAAAGCATATAGCACTAACAGTCCAGAGCTTACCCCAGCCATCTCAGCCTAGCTCCACTCTGGACTCCCGGCTATTTCTCGTGGTAAGCACCACTATCCCTCTGAGGGATGCGTGCATGCTGCTGGAGATTTGCTCACTTTCCCCCACGTTCAAAGATCTTCTACTTCCGTACGGGAGGATTCCACCTTTCTCCTTCAGGCCCAAGTCCCTCCTCACCTTTCCCCGGTTTAAGGACGCTGTGGTTTGCTCCCAAGAGTTCATGTGCTAGAGATGGCGGGACTTTAAGAAGTGAGGCCTAGAGGGAGGCAGCTGGATCCTTAGGGGTAGTGTAGCCCTGGTGCTGGAAGGACTCCGGATCTCCTCTGGCTGGACAGTCTAGCTGAACTGGTGATCTCCAGGTCCAGTGACAGACCCTTTTCCCATAACTAAGGTGGAATGATGTCACTGAGGAAGACACCTGACAATGACTTCTGGTCTCTACACAAATGCACACACATATGCATCTGCATGTGTGTGTGCAGGTACCCAGGAACACTATACTATACTACACACACACACACACACACACACACACACACACACTCGAGCACACAGGCTCCCTCATGTGTGCACATGCACACACATGCACATGCACGGACGAACACATGGGGTTTGGGGGTGGGAATAGGTTGCTATAAAAGATTAAACCTGACTCCTATCTTAAGCTTTCTGCCATGCCCCATGACAGCTTCCGACACCCTCGCCAGAGGGGTGAAGTAATGATGCCACCTGATCTTGGAACGTCCAGTTTCTAAGCTCTGAACTAAACGGATCTTCTCCTTTGTAAGAGCACAGCCTCAGGTGTTTTGTCTTAACGATGGAAAACAAGCTAACCTAAGACAGACTGCTTGGTTCTAGCTCTTCTAAGGATGGGCCACCTCAGTAAGCTGTTATTTTCTATCAACTCCAGACAGTGTCTCTAGACCCTGAGTCACAAAGGACAGGGCTGTTAGCATCAACTCCGCTCTTTCAGGTTAGAAGCAATTCTGGTTAGAACCCAGAGCTGGTTTGCGTGTCTCCTTATTTCTGTCTGTCCTCAAATCAAGTCCCAGGAAGCAGTGGATGAGACGGAAGGGTTTAGGTCCCTTCATGCTTAAAGAGTCTCTCCACCTCTCCCTCTTCCTCTTCCTCTTTTCCTCTTCCCCCTCTCCCTCTCTCTCCCCCCACTCTTCTCTCTCTCTTCCCCTGTCTCCCTCTCTCTGAGGGCGGCTGTGGATGTCAGGTGCCTTCTTTAATTGCTTCCCTATTTTTTCTCCTCTTTTGGAGGTGGGGTCTGCACATCTTTTAATTCCATAAGTTTTCTTTTGCTCTTTGCTTCTCCGTCCTGATAAAATTCCTCTGTGTCATCTCCTAGCCCTTCTAAAACACTCTCTCCAGAGCTTTGTCCTTAGAGCCTCCTTGCCTAAGGCAGTGGTATCGTCCTGGATATCTTTGGGACGTCAGGGATGTCTCTTAGGCCTCTCGCTTTATGGTAGTTTTCTCTGTGGTCATTTTACCTGGTAGTTTATCTTGTTCTGCCCCCTCCAGGGAGATTCGGTTACCCCTGGTCGTTCACACTCGAACTGAAAACTGTTAGAAGATGCTAGTTCTGCGTCGGAATGGGCAAAGTGCTCCTGTGGACTTTAGAAAAGAATGGATGGTCTGATTTCCCTTCTTCATCCGACATCGAATATCTGGTTGGGGAAGTTGCAGGGCATGGACTGGATGGAATGGTTGAGTTTCCTCCATCTCTCCTCAGTCCTGAGAGGGGGGAGGGGTCTACCCCAAGACCTCACCCATGGGAGGCTCACTTTAACCCCGAGCTCTGGTCCCAGCCTTGACGGCTCATGTCATTTGCTGAGTCTCCTTTTTACGGCCTCTGTCCACTGCTCCTGGTTTTAGAATTTGAGGGCGGGGCACTGTGTAGTCTTTGACTCAGCCTCTTCTGGTTCTGTGGTCCTATTGAGAGTTTTCTTCCACAGAGACAGCCGTCCCTGTCAACCCTTTTATATCCTGGCAGGTTTGAACAGTTTGTTCTTCTTCTGGAACGTCTGTGATGCTGTGAGAGAGAGGAGAGATGATCTGGGTCAACCCTTCATCTTTAAGGCGGAGGTGCTCCGCATCTGTATGGACAGTGGGTTTTTTACACACGTGACTCCATTTGCCCTCTCCAACAACCTCTGAGGTAATCAGGGCTGAGTATGGGAGAGCCATCTCACAGACAAAGCAACAGAGTGTCCCGAGAGATCCAGTGACTTACCCAGGTCACACTGTGAGTTGGGGATTGAGCCAGGATTCAAGGCTGGGTGTCTAGACTTGACCTTGGTCCAGGATGTGACAATGGCAAGGGAAACACCCAGAATAAAGTCTGGATCCTGGGTACAGTCAAACTTTGGGTCCCTGGCCTGGAGCGTTCACAGTGCCGCATTTCTCTGAAGTGTTTGAGTCAGTCGCCAATCCTGCTCAAGGGGGTTGTGAATTGCCCAGAGGTAAGGGGAGAGAAGTGGTGGGTGAGCCAGGGTGCTGCTATGTGATGGTATCTGTTTTCTGATGTCCAATGGGCTGAGGGAGGTGGGGCTGCTGCAGGAGATTTGGGGAAGCTGCAAGGCAGGCTTGCTTCAGGCAGGAAGAGAGGGTTCCAGAAACTACCAAGCACGCTCCTGCCGAAGGGCCTTTGTGCTTTGTCTAACTGAGCTGCACTCCCCCAGAAAGTGGCCCACATATACATAATTTCGAGATTCTGGGCAAGGCTCCTCTCCTCAAGAAACTTCCAGCCAACCACATGACAGTCACTTCCTTAGTCTTTGACTATGCATTTCCTCCTCTTCCAGACAAGGCAGTCTGTGCTTCTTTGAAACCCGTCTTCCTTGCTGTCCTGGGATCTCCATGCGAGTAGGGAGATGCTCTGTCTACTCCCGTATTTTCACACCTGGCCAAGTTCACTAAGTAGACTTGACTTGAGCTCTGGTTCATCAACGAACTCATTAGTCCGGTGCGATACTCAACAAATCCCTTCCAGACGCTTGTGCATCTCATCACTGAGAGAGTGGGGCGCTCGGGCTGATGTCACAGTAAAGTTATAATCTTCTGTGTGCGTCAGTGTCAGGGAGAATCACCTCCATTTAGACACTGTCCCCTCTCCTGAGAGTGCTTGAGAGCATCCTGGTTTAAAGTCAGCCTTAAGGCCTGGAGCTGTTCAGAGGAGACTCAAGCCTCTCCTTCTCCTGACCTACTTGGAAGGGAGTGCCCTGGTGATGAACCCAGTGCTCTGTGAGGCGCAGGGCTGAGTAGGTATTCTGATATGGAAGTGGTCTTGCCCCCTTTCCAGACTGTGGTCTCCCAGAGAATGATGTGAGCTTTTGAGGGGAAGCAGGTGGGAAAGTCAGCTTGCTCGAGGCAGAAGTAGATAAGATGTGCAGATACGGACTGCAGGTGGATCTTCAGTGCCTGCGTGGGTGACCTTCTCCTCCACCCTGTTCATGGCTCCCACAGGGTGAAGCAGTCTGAACTGTTCGAAAGGTGGAAGAGCCTCCAGATATGCAAATGGGCGATGGACGCCTCGGAAGCCAGCCTCTTCAAGTAGGTCTCGTCGTCGTTGTCATCTGCCCTCCCTCCTCGGGGTGCGGGTGCTGGTGCGGGTCCCCACTGCCACCTCTTCAGATGCCCACTATCCTGTCCCACCTCGTTCTCAGTGGGCATCTGCCTGGAGCTGGACCCTAAGGGCTTAGTGATGTGAGCGGTGGCCAGGTCAGCAAGCACTCAGCTGGTGTATGCCATTCTTGGCTGTGGCCCTCGCTGTGGCCTTACCTGGTTGGGCCTATAGTCTGTAGCTCAGGCTGATATATACCAAGGCTCCAGTAAATGAGGTACTTGCTTAAGGTCCCTCCGAAGCTAGCCCTTACAATCTCTTTGTCCCTCTCTCCCTGTCCTGGGACTCCCTCTCCCCACCTTCTTGGAGTCCCGTGCTTCTGCCTGATGTCTGAGCCTGGCCATTGATGTTTCTTAATTGCTCTCTAACCACAATTAACAGGCAGCAGGAGAGGCAGTAGCTGAGTTTGCTGGGCTCTCCTATGGAAGCCAAACAGATGGGAGGCATCCAAAAATGCTTTCCCGTTAATGATGTGCTTTGGGGTTTTCTCCATTGCTAGTCTCCTGCCAGCTTGTGGTATCAGGACAGGTAGACCTTACACTAAGAAATTGATGTGGTCCTGGCAACTTGTGTCTAAACTGGGTTTCAGCCACTCAGGTTCAAGTTTAGATGAACCGAGGAGCTGCTGACACGAAGGACTCTTGCACAGGAGGCCGTAGAGTACGCGTCACCAAGCATTTGTATTTTCTTTACCAATACTTTCTTTCAGTTTGTGGTAATTCCAGACCAGAAAGTTTCCTCTCCCCTTCTCCCCTTTTCCTTCCCCTTCCCTCCCCTCCCTTCTTCTCTCCTTCCCTCCCCTCCCCTCTCTGATTCTCTCCCCCCTCCCCTGCCTTCTCCTCTCTCCTCATCTGTCTCATCTGTCCTTCCTCTTCTCCTTTTCTCTCTCTGGTCAGGTCTAACTGTGTAGCCTAGGCTGGCTTCAAACCCACTACCCTACCTCTAACTCCCAAGTGCTGAGGTTACGTGTGTGTGTGTGTGTGTGTGTGTGTGTGTGTGTGTGTGTGTGTTGGGGGGAGGTAGGAGTACAAATTGGGGTGTTTGGGCCCCGGTGAGCAGGTGTCATAAGCCTCATTGAGGCTCACAGAATCCTAGTTAGAGAGCCTGGTTAAAGGAGACCCACCTACCTTGAAGGTTCTAGTGAGCCTGGGCAGAGTGCCAGAGCATGAGAACAGATCCAGGCCGGGCCCCTCTGAAGCACGACTATGTGTGCTCTTCTCTATGAATGTCCCCAGGGCAAGGGGGACTTGAACCCATGGAAGCAGATAGACAGCATGGACAGGGCGAGCAGTGGGGTGTGCAAGGATGTGGGCCAGGCTGAGTTGGAACCAAGCGCCCATCGAAGACGATGCTGACACCATAGGAGATGATATAGCAAGAGGAACACAGAGCTCCATGGTGGGGGGGACCTTGGGGAGAGAGGCATGGGGGGAGGGGAGGCATGGTGGGTGGGGGAGGCATGGGGGGGGAGGCATGGGGAAGAGAGGAGGGGAGGGGCAGAGAACCTGTGGGGAGCAGAGAGCCTCTGGGGTTGAGAGAGTTGGTGTGGGTTTAGAATTGGGGGGAAAGGAAATGACATCAAGCCCTACTGCACTCTGAAAAGAAAGCCCCCAGGTCCAGCAGGTGCCTCCCTTGGCTCTCACTCTTCAAGCTTCTGGAAAAACAGGGAGCTCCTCCATCCAGGTTGGAGAGAGCTTGCTACAGTGCCAAAGCGAGGCATTGGCATTCCAGTCACAGGAGAGGGCCTTATAACAGCAGCTGTCTCCATTCCAGCTTATGCACCAGTCACATGTCAGTTTGTGTCATGTGGGGCCATTCTCTAGTTGGTAGGTGTCTTAAATGGGGCTGGCTTACAGTGTTAGAGGTTCAGTCCGTTACTATCATGGCGGGAAGCATGATAGCATCCAGGCAGATATGGTGCTGGAGGAGCTGAGAATTGTGCATCTTGATCCACAGGCTTCCAGCAGGAAACCCTCTTTCCACGCTGGGCAGAGCATGAGCAGGGAGACCTCAAAGCCCCACCCCCACAGTGACACACTTCCTCCAGCAAGGCCACATCCCTAAGAGTACCACTCCCCATGGGCCAAGCATTCAAACATAGGAGTCTATGGGGGCCAAATCTGTTTAAACCACCACAGCAGGCAAGACTGCTTCTGAGCCAGCAAAGCTAAGAGGTCGGATGCCGTTTTGTAGTGCTGGCCTCAGTTGTCAGGCCTCAGCCTTTCTTAGGCAGCCTTACTTACATTCCAAAATCCAATCCTCCATAGAAAGATGACTCTACGACTAGCAGCCAGCTGATAGTGAAGAAGCGAAGATTTCTTGGCAAGATGTGGAGTCTTTAAAAAAAATATTTACAGGGCTGGAGAAATGGCTCAGCAGTTAAGAGCACTGACTGCTCTTCCAGAGGTCCTGAGTTCAATTCCCAGCAACCACATGGTGGCTCACGACCATCTGTAATGAGATCTGATGCCCTCTTCTGGTGTGTCTGAAGACAGCTACAGTGTACTCATATTCATAAAATAAATAAATCTTAAAAAAAAAAGAATTCCTTGCTCATATACTTCAAGGTATAGACAAAAATATATTTACATTTAACCTTCTGGCTCTGACAAGCTGGACTCACAGAATTATAGAGGGTCAGGAACAGAAAAGGCAACTGAGGCCCAGAGTGGAAAGGCACCTGCCTGGGGCCCAGGGCTGTGGGCCACAGAGCAGAAAATAGAGTTTCGACCTCTGGATATTAAGTACCAACTGATATTTCCACCCCAGAGCTGGTGAGAACATTCCAGACCTCACAGGCAGGGCTTTACGGGGGTGATCCACCCCCCCCCCCGCCAGGGCTGTCTGGACCCTAAAGGCACTGGGTCTGGAGCTGTGTGCACTCCAGATGTCCTCCTGCGCCTGCCTAGTGTAGAGGAGAGAGGCCATCACGGGGCGCTGTGAAGTGGTCCATCCCCCCCCCCACCGCCCCCAACTGCCTGGACCCTGACAGGAACAAGCCTGGAGCTGTGTGTACTCCATTCTGACTCAAGGAGGCAGTGATCTGTGCCCATGGCCACAGAGAGAACTCATTAAGTTTCCAAAACGGGGTGGGGGTTACAAAGCTGCCCTGGAGCCAACCCTATCAAGAGCCTTTTTGGAAAGGCCTGATGAGAAAACCAGGTTGCTTCAACAGCCCCATCTCCCCCAGGTTTCTTTGTTTCTTTTCTTTTAAATCTGGTGTCCCAGCTTTAACCCTGCTGTAGCCAGCTTTGGCTGTTTCTGAGACAAAAATGTCAAGACTCTTTTAACTAAGTAACCAACTAACTAACTAACTGGCTAACCAACTAACCAACTTCCCTCCCTCCTTCCTTCCCTCCCTCCTTTCCTCCTGTCTTCCCTCTCCCCCTCCCTCCTTCCCCCTCATTCCCACCCTCCCTCCTTTATTTCTATACCGAATCCCTGAAACTGCTTTCAGGACTTGTGTTCGCCTTTCTGCAGGAAGGCAGCCAATACCAACTAGAGTCCCCAGTCTGGCCCTGCCATCTTCCTAAGTCAGGTTCTGAATGACAGAAATGGCCAGCACTTTTGGTCACCATATAGGCCTTGGCTTTGTGAGTTAAGGAGAAATCTTTGTTGGTCATGGGGGTTGAGACCCTAAAGAGCTCTGGCTCCAGGTCACTGGATGAATGAAGGGAGAACAGATCCTGGAGCAGTGGAGCTCTGAGGGAGAGTCTCTCTGAGGGAGAGTCTCGCCGTAGCTGTGTGGGCACCAGTTAAGGCCTGGCTGGTTCGGCTGGCACAGGGCATTTGAACATGCACATGCTGAGTGCTGTGTGAGGTTTAGTGAGGTACAGGCCCCAGTATCCAGCCTTTCCTTCCAGTCTGAGAAGGTTAGCGTATAATTAGTCTGTGCCACAGCCTTCAAGGTGAATGGCCACCACAGAAGTCTGGCAGTCAGAGTTTCCCAGTAGGAAGTCCTACAGAGACAGAGGAGCCCAGGTGCCAGGAAGACTGAGGGGTGGGTTGGAAGTGAGCATGGGAATGGGATGGAAAGGAAGCCCCCCATGCTTTTCCCAGTGTCACCCCTGTCTCCGTGCCTAGCAGGTCCACCTTGTCCAGGTGTTGCAATGCCCCCAACTTTCTCTTCACCACCCAGAAGAACACCCCGGTTGAGACGAATCTCAGGTATGAGGTGGAGTCCAGTGGCTTGTATCACATCGACCAGGAGATCTTCAAAATGTTTCCCAAGGTACATCCCTGACGTGGTCTGGGGGTGGAGTGGGTGGTCTGTGGCAGTGCCCCACATCTGCCAGCCTGCTCTGCACTGCACCTCACTCTGCAGGTAGGTGCTTTGGTCTTGGCCAACCAGTGGTCTTCATCCACTGGGTTTCCCCAAGGAGTCTTGTCTGGGCATGACAATACCATCTAGCCGTGGTTTGTGTGATTTGGGGCAGAAGGCTGGGGAGAGAGAGAGAGAGAGAGAGAGAGAGAGAGAGAGAGAGAGAGAGAGAGAATTAAAATTCTGCCTGTGGCATTGTGTGCCGAGGACAGTTCACTCTCTCCAGAAGAGAGATTAATCACATCTCAATCCCTCACCTCCTGAGGCAGGCAGGCACAAGAGGAACGTAATACAAAGCAGGTGACAGCAGAAAGCAGGCCCAGGGCAGAGACTGCCCGAGTGTCAGCCACATCGGACAGGTGCTTGGTGTCACTGTGTACCCAGGCTTTTCTTAGCATTTAGTAGTTATACGTAGCGATTGGTTTCACTACCCCATTTTCATACACGACTAGAATGTATTTTAATCATATTCCTGCCAGTGCCTCCTCCGCCACCCTCTCTCATTCCCTTCCCATGCCCCTTCCCCTTCCCCACGAGTCCCCTCCCATCCTTTCTCCGTTAGTAACTCAATGGGGTTGCACACAGGAGCATGGGCAACCACCCCTGTGAGCAGCCTCGCTAGCAACTGCTAACTGCCTTCGCATTCTCTGGAAGGGCCGGGACTCACAAGTCCATCCCCACTGCGTCACAGCACGTTGACTGGTCCATTCAAGAGCGCCACCATCATGCCTTGCCTAGTTACCCAGACGACCACCAGACAGCATCCCGCCAAACTCCGCCCCATCCTAGGGTTTGTTCGTTACACCCCCTCTCCTTTCCACAACATTCCTTGGGCCTTGAGGAAGGTGCTATGCATGTCCATTTATGGTTGGCCATAAATGGTCATTTATTCTCAGCCCTTAGTCTAGCTGTCTGTGCAGAAGGAGCTTCTCTGAGCAAAGCTGACATCAATACTTACTTAATAATTATTCAGAAGGCCATTTGATGGGCACATCATGCACATTTAGGATACCAACAGCTACAGCTAACTGGGCCCTAGGACCTCCCCGCCATGGGCTTTTGACCAGGTTTGTAGGATCAGATGCGGATTCTCTTCTGTGTGATGGGACCAGACCATGGTTGGTTGTCTCCACAACAGACCCCCCACTACTATTCCAGCAGGCGCGTCTTGCCTGGCCAGTTGTTATCGCAACACATGGTGATCTTTTCTCCCTTTAAAGTCCTGATCTCTTTGTGACCCTGGGGTTCAGAGCAGTCAAGGGTTTGGTTGCTTACGACACATCTACAGTGTGAGAGATGTTGTGTGAAGGTGGGCTGGCCAGTGAAAGCACAATAGCTCATGGGCTGCAGAGCAAGATATCCACATCCGAGACTCTGTAGACCACTGAGGCCGATAGCTGGTACAGATCCAAAATCTGAACTCTCAGGGGGAGGGAATGCAGAAATTGCACTTTGGCTGGTTCTGTGCTGTTGGGGTGGTATGGCCTCAGCAGAGAGGGGGTGGTAAGGCTACATTCATGACAGTGTTCTGGAAGAGTTGCTACGGCATGCCCTGCATGTTTTAGCGCCTCAGGGGAAGTGCTAACAGGATGCAACCAGAATCCCTCTGTGTGCCCAATTGCTGATACCAGAGTGATTTGATGAGACTTGGGCTCGGGGAATGAGCCAAAGGGTACAGCAGTGCTGGAACAAGGGGTGCTGAGTCCCTAGGTGGGTCTTCCAAGGCCCAGAGTGTGAGGCAGGTGGCAGATAAACCTGTGTCTTAAGCAAGTCTGAGCACCATTTGATGTAGCCTGGGCTGGCCTACGGGTCCTTGGAGAGCCAGGGCATGAATTACTGAGATCGAGAGATACATCAAGATCTCTACACCTTCTTTTCTGGAGAGGACCAGATAGTAAACAGCTGTGCCGGTCACCAGCACCATGCTACTCGCCACCACGGTCCCAGCAGGAAAATGGCCATGATCATGCGGAAACTAACGAGGGAGGCTTCGTCTTGGTGGCATAGACGTCAGAAGTCTGTGTAATTATCACGCGTCACACATTTTCTTTGAGTGGCTTCAGACAATTTAAAAATACAAATGTTATTTTCAGCTTGCGGGCTATACAAAGACAGGTGGTAGACCAGATGTAGCCTGTGATTTTCCCGCCCCTCCATCATGGCACATGGCAGCTTCCCTTAGCATAGAGATGTCTCTGGGGTTTGAAAAGGTCAGCTTCCCGGTCTCCTGTCCACCAAGAGATGCTTATTCTGTGGTTATTGGGTGGTTGTTTCCAGACCGTTCTTGGTTTGCAGGTGTTTAAGAAGCAGCCATGGAAAACACCAGAAACCCTAATGACTTCTTCCTAAGACTACTGTGGCTTGTTCTGCCTCTCCCCCTATTGAATGTGAGACCCCAGTGCTTTCTCGGTCCTGGTCCTCTGGACCTGTCCCCACAGAGAAAATGGGTCACAGAGCTGAGTGTGCCTCAGAGAGTCATGACAACTCCTTCTAGTTGAGCTTAGTTCCTAATGCAGTGTGGCTTCCTGTGAGACGCTCAGCAATTGGTTGGCTGGTGGGTGCTGGGGGCTGGCAGGGCAGTCCTGCAGACTCCTTGGTGTCAGAACAGGGAGAAGAGTCACCTAATGCAGGAGGCCTCTCATTCCCACTCCTCAACTGTGACTTGAATTCCCCTTTCTTTCACATTCCAGACAAAGCTACCCTGTTGGGTAGAGCTTATAGAGGGGGATTTTTTGGGAGGGAAGGCGGCAAGTGTGAAGCCCCAGACGAAGGCGGGGGTGGCACTGGTTGTGACACCATGCATGTTCCTCTCCAGGAAATGCCCTACTACCGCTCTCAGTTTAAGAAGTGTGCTGTGGTGGGCAACGGCGGCATCTTGAAGAACAGCGGCTGCGGGAAGGAGATCAACAGCGCTGACTTCGTCTTCCGGTAAGGGGCACCGGCTGGGGTTACTGTCATGCCTCATCCACCCACCTTACTCTCTCCTTGAGTGATGGCTGCTCTTGGTTGTCAACTTGACTGGAATTAACTAAAACACAAGTGGCGGGGCTCACCTGTGAGGGTTTTTTTTTTCTTCCTTAGATCATCTGACGTGGGAAGACACACTTTTAGTATGGTCCTTTTGAGGTGGGAAGGTCCACCTTTAATTTGGGTCACACCTTCACCTGGCAGCCTGTAGAAAGGACACAGGAGAAGGAAGTTCACTCTTCTTGCCTGCTTACCCTCCCTCTTGCTGGAAAGTCCACCCGTTCACTGGCATTAGAGCCCACTTCTTGCAGACTGAAACCAGCTGGGACATCCAGCCTTGTGGACTGAACTACTACTGCATTCTTGGGCTTTCCATTGGTAGACAGCCATTGTTGGACTAGCTGAACCACAGCCCGTAAGCCACTCTAATAAATCCCGTATATTTATACATGACTCCCCTAGAATATGAGAAGCTGAATGTGATACAGACGTTGGTATCAGACATGGTTCCAGAACAATAGAATATAAGGATTTTTTTTTTTTAAGTATCTGGAAAAGGTTTTCTAATTTGCCAACACCTACAGTTTCTCAAACCTCTTCTAGAAGCTCAGAGATTACTGAAAGCTGTATGAACTATTTTACAGACTTAAGGGGACAAATGCTTTTGATTATCCTGGCTTACCAATTGTGAGAGACAGCACATTTGGTGACTCTGCATGCAAAGCTTTTTGACAGTCTGTAAGAAGAAAAGGAAAAATGAGGATGTGGGGTGATTGCTCCTGGCATCTCTGGATGAACTGACAAGGGAAGAGAATGAGCTCAGTTATAAAATTAATCAACTTGTGGCATCTTAGGATATGGTGAAGAACAACAATGAACTTTGATAAAATTGACCTGCCTCAGATGCACACAAACAGTGTACGTTGCTGTAAAATAAAAATAAAGGCTTCTTTTATCCTGCACTAGGTGCCATCCCCGTAGTGCCCCATGACATCTGTTAGATATTTTCATCTTTCAGCAGAGCGTCTCACCTGCTTGGCTCCATCCCATACCACACTGCCGATGGCTGCTCTCTGAGTCTGGCAACAATCTCTCTATCCATCTAGTTCCCAAGGCAGGTTGCCACCATGCCAAATATACACATCCCAATTCCGTGGCGGCCCAGTGTCCAGCCACCACATGCTCTCTTGAACTCAATTAAATCGCCACATGAAAGAACACACAACACAATAACCTCTAATCCAATTGATAAGATATAATTGCCCACCTAAATAAGATACAGTTTGCTCACAAAATCCTGTACACATCCATCCCTGAAGAATATTCATAACAACCTGTAAATGTGCAGAGAGAACTTAACATCTGCCTCCATGTTCTCTCAACTGCTCTTCCCCCTTATTCCAGTCTCCCCTCCTCTCTAAAACTTTTCTCCTGCCCAACCTTCCTTCTCATCCAATGACAGGCCTCGTTCTATCTTGTACCCGCCTTCACCTGCATAATGACATCATCCTACAGTGTAAAGGTTTCTAAATGTGCCATGGAAGAGACTCTTCCCTCCAGTAGCCACAGAGTTCAAGTTATGGAAAATCTAACTAAAATCCTCATTATAATGTTGGCCGAATTACAGAGAAAATTCGTCCCAGCCTCAGTGGTTAAAGGAATGGCATTCATGGGATCTTGTAACTTGGGGTATAAATGTGTGTGTTTTTTGGGGACCCTACTGAAGCTGAGAACTGTCAGATTCTCAAGGGTTTATCTCACCCGAGGAAGGAGTCTCTTTATCTGTGGCACAAGAAGTACTCCCACCCTCACCCACTGAAATATTTCCCTTTCCACCTTTGGCTGAGGAAATTAATCCTTCATTGTCTGCTGAGCCAGCAGTGACTTTCCTTGAAGGAGATACCAGCCCAATACTGATGTCCCTCAGGTCCCGCCAAGAGTTGCCTCTAGATATAACAAGACTTAAGGCCAAGAAGGCTCCTAGAGGGTAAAAAGAAAGTGAAGTCCGTGAGGAGAGGTTTCACTACTAAGGAGCTTAATGAGTGTGCTAATTCATTGCAGCAGAAGTCTGGGGAATGTGTGTAGACATGAGTTCGAAGGGAATGGGACAATGGTAGACGGAACATAAAACTGGATCAGTCTGAGTTTATTGATACGGGCCCACAGGGTGGAACTTCTGGGTTTAATATGGAAATTTGCACAGTTTAAAAGAAAGACGTGGAATGTTTATTTAAATGATTGGTTGGAGCATTTGTCAAAAGACGACCCACTGAAAAGGAGTTGGAGATTCCTGATATCCCTTGGCTTAGTGTTGATGGAAGGACTTTAAGGCTCTGGAACTTGCGATGTTAGAGTGGATACACTGTGCAGAGCCTAACCCTCCACAAGGGGAAGGCCCAGAGGACATGGCCTCCACTAATCCTATAAAACACAAACTGGTGGTGGGGGGGGGCAGCACATTTGAAGAGCTTTGTTGGTGCCCTTTTGCTTGGGCCAGACCTTGGGGTGGGAGACTGCTGCCCAGTTGGTTGAATTGAACGTGATGGGTTTAATTGGGCTGCCAAGTTGCAGAGGCCAGCTGGTAGCACTGAATCACCAAAGGCCAGGTGATCTTAGTCATTTTAACGGGTAGCGACCTACACAAAGCAGTGTTAGAGTGGCCCAGCCCATAATTGGCAGCACAGGGAAAGTGGTTTCTATGGCGAAATGACTCATGGACCTTTGGTACTGGCTAATCAATCATGGTGTTTCCAGGCCTGGGATAGATAAGGAGCCTCCTCCTGCATTTTTGTTTGGTCTGTGTAAGTGGAAAAGTTGTCAAACAAATGAAAGAAATGCTCCACTGGTTTGTGGCAAAAGGGAATCTCAGCCACAAACCAATTTCCAGACTCGAGCCAGTTTGCAGACCCTTGAATAGAGGGATGACCAGGTTCTCCTGAGGAAGGACCTTGATAAAATACCTAAGAGTTTTATATTAGCCTATCTTCTACCCTTTCCCAGAGGGATCCTTTTACAAGGGTAACTGCACTGGGGGGAAGGAAAAAATCACATTTTTCAGGGTCTACAGGATACTTGTTCTGAATGGATGCCGATTTAGGGAAACCCTAAGAAACATTGTTACATGAAGTTGCCACAGTGTTTCTTGGGGTCTCCCTCGGGTCCATTCACCAAGGCTAGATGGGCCACAGCCTGTAAACCATCCTAACATGCATATTCATTCTGAGTGCTGCTCTTCTAGAGAACCCTCGCTAGCAGAGTTCCTTGTTGTCTTAGGGTTCTATCGCTGCGAGGAGACACCACAACCACAGCAACTCTTACAAACGAAAACACTTAATTCGGCCTGGCTTACAGTATGCAGGCAGACATGGCGCTGTAGAAGCTGAGAGTTCTACATCTTGAGTCGAAGGCAACAGAAAGAAACCGTGCGCCACACTGGGGACAGCTCGAACATAGGAGATTTCAATCTGCCTCCTCATCCTCCCTCCAACAAGACCACACCTCCTAACAGTGCCATTCCGTATGGGTCTGGGCCAATGACATTCAAACCCCCATAATTGTCATGCCACATTATTTTTTTAAGGGCTCTTGGGATGGATGTCTCTGGACCTACTTGGTTAATCCAGAATTGCCTCTCCATCTCAGGATCCTTAGTGCAATCTCGGTGTCCTTTCTGCCAATTAGGGCACACATCCTGGGTTTCAGAGATAGTGATGCGGTTGCCTTGGTGACCCCACTCTTCCTACCTTAGCGGCTTTTGCAGGTCACACTGCACACAGTTCTGCAGCTCTGTAGTTCAATAGTGATTTCCAGAGGGCGTCTTGACTATCCCGCAGGCAGCTGGTTCTTCTGCCGGCTGACTTTTGCTAATTCCTTCCCTCAGCTCAAGCATGACTTCCTCAGGGAAATCTTGAGTCCCCAGACAAGGGGCTGGATGCTCCTGCTTCTCCCTGCTTGCATACCCTTACAGAGACCCAGGGATGACCACAGCTTTCAAGGACTTGTTTTTTGATGATAGTTTTGATATTTCCACGGTTTTAACCTGAGTGAGACTAAGGATGGATTTTCTTTTTTTTTTTTTTTTTTTTTTTTTTGCTGTTCTGTTGTGAGCAGAAATAATCTTTGTCTCTCAGCCACAGAGTCCTGCCTAGCTGGTGCTCATGGCCTCTTTCTAACCAATAAGCCTATCCTTTCCTTCCTCTCTCTCTCTCCCAGCCACTTGCAGGTAACTGACTAACTATGTGAGGCTGTCTCTCTGCAGGTGCAACCTGCCCCCTATCTCAGGGATATATACCACAGATGTGGGAGAGAAGACAGATGTGGTCACCGTGAATCCCAGCATCATAATTGACAGGTCAGTGCTCCTCTTTCTGGAGCTGTGTGGACTTTTGGTGGCTGCCGGTCACTTGCAACCACTGAGCAGTGGGAATATGGTTGGTCCTGATTGACACATGCCAGCTGTCCACAGGAAGAGCTCATCTCTGGGTGACTTAATACAAACAAAGGGATTTGACACCTCTTGTTGATTTTAGTCATACGCTAAAGCGATAGCATCTTTATATTTGGATAAAATCTGACGTATTTTTTTTTAACAACTTCCCTCATTTCTTGTTCATTTCCACACATGGGGCCTGTATTGTATTTCTTCTGGGCAGTACAGGTCTGAGCGGTTGCTCCCAGAGGTGGTCAGGAAGCCATCAGGTGTGCTGGGAGCGGGCAGTGTCCAGGTATAAAGGGTGCTCCTGCAAAGATCTCAGCTCTCTTCTGGCTCCCCTCTGCCGGTCTGCCTGAGAGGTCTGCAGAAGCTGCTATGTTGGAACCCCTGCACATAGTCAGCCTGGCTAGAGGGTGGGCAAGAGGGACAAGAGACAGGGAGGAGTGGCTAAGTTATACCAGATGCCAGGAGCCAGGAGCTTTTGGAGAACAGAGAGCTGCAGATGGTCACCAGAAAGGACATGTAGGCAGAAGGCAAGATACCAAGGAGGGGCCCAGACATGCCAGGCGACTGGGTCAGGTGGTCACTCCAGTCTTAGGGAAGGGAGAGCAGGGGAGTGAAGCGAGGCCTTACTTCCCAGACACAGACTCTGTGCCTTCCTTGCCTGCCCTTGTCCTTTGAGTTGCACACTGGTGTCTCCCTGTAGCCATACACTAGTTATTCATCCCGTGCTATCTCTGTTCCTGTGCCCATTTACAACAACAACAACAACAACAAAAACACAAAACAAAAAAAAAAAAACAAAACAAAAAAACCCAAGAAAACAAAACAAAATCAATACCGTCTTTGAGAAGTGCCACATTCCTGGGAAGCATGAGGTAGCTCAGTGGGCAAAGCCTCTTCCTTCCCATTCCGACCTGAGTTCAATCTCCAGGGCCCCCGTGATGGAAGGAGAGAACGGACTCTGCAAGGTTGTCCTGTGCACTCTGTCATGTGTGCCCCCCTCCATGAATAAATAAGTAAATAAACAAGCACATAAATAAGAAAAGGAGGGAAGGGGAAGCTAGGTGACCCACCTTTACGGGAGGGAGAAGGGGATGAAAGGGGTGAGGTATGGGGTGTTAGGGTGAGGCTGGGGATGAGGGCTGGGGTGGGGAGGGTGGGCTGCCAGGATGCACAGGGCTTGCTGCTGCTCACTCTGCCATTCTGCAGGTTCCACAAGTTGGAGAAGTGGCGGCGGCCCTTCTTCAGCGTGCTGCAGAAGTACGAGAACGCCTCCGTGCTGCTGCCGGCCTTCTACAATGTGCGCAACACCCTCGTGTCCTTCCGAGTCAAGTACATGCTGGACGACTTCCAGTCGCGGCAGCCGGTCTACTTCTTCCATCCGCAGTACCTGAGCAGCGTGTCGCGCTACTGGCTCAGCCTGGGCGTGCGCGCACGGCGCATCAGCACCGGCCTCATCCTGGTCACTGCGGCCCTGGAGCTCTGCGAGGAGGTGCACCTGTTCGGTTTCTGGGCCTTCCCCATGAACCCCTCCGGCTTCTTCATCACGCACCACTACTATGACAATGTCAAGCCCAAGCCCGGCTTTCATGCCATGCCCTCGGAGATCTTCACCTTCCTGCGCATGCACAGCCGCGGCATCCTCCGCGTGCACACAGGCACCTGCAATTGCTGCTGAAAAACAGGCCCACCACGGGTGTTTCAGCTCCTGTCCTCCTTCCCGAAGGATCCCCTGTCCCTGCCATTATGACTGTTGTCACTCCCTAAGGATTTAGGGTTTGTGTTTGGGTCCTGGGGAGGGAGGCAGGGAGACATTCATTTAACAGGATAGAGCACAGATCCAGGTCTCATTCAGACCTTTGGCTGCCCGAGTTCCATACGGGGAACTCAGCCATAAAGCACCATCTTGAATCTCACGGCCCGGGTGCCAGCCCTTCCAGGGAACAAACAGTATGAGCGTCCTAGTCACACCACCTGGCTGAGCTCAAAAGACTTCAGGGATATCTAATCAAAACCCGTGTTAGCATATCCCCACGAGTCCAGGAGCTGAGAGCCATGCCCTTTAAAACAGCTCTTGGACATACACAGCCTTGGTGCCTCTAGGTTCCAGCCTGCATTTAACCTTTGACAAGAAGGAAATAAACCAGACCAGCCATTTGCACTAAGATCTTCAAGCCAGTGTTATCGACTCCATAAGTGCTTAGCAATTTGCTTCCTGTTCTGTCTCCCTATTTTCAGCTCCATTTTAATCAGGAGTTATTTATAAAAGATCGGTTCCTCTTTATGTCCCTGAAGACTGCAGAATCTTGTTAAACTGTGTTCCTGAATAGGAATCGTCAGCTGGGAAGCGCCTTGTCACGTGAGCCCAGTGGATGGCAGCTTGCAGGGGCTTTGACACCAACACCCTTGCTGTTTCTGTGGTGAAGGTGGCACACCCAGGGGACGTGCCTGCCGTCTTCAAACACAGGATTCACCAAGTCTGGGGTTAGGGAAATCAGCTGTGCCTAGGCTGAGAGGTCATCACCATCAGAAATGCCTTCCAGCTGCTTCCTCCCATGTATGTCCACCCTAAGTGCTATGGTGCCTAATGGTCACTTGAATTGCTTTGTGGGACTGTGGAATGTTTGTGGAGAAGGCTTTCCCCTGCATGCCTTTTTCTCTGGTCCTTTCCCTCTCTCTATCCTCTTCCTCTTTCCTCTGTTTAAAAAGCCTGTTCTGATCTGGTTGGTGGTTGTGCCGGGGAGGACTCCTTAACAGAAGAATCATCTCTGTCTTCTGCGGAGGAACAGACAAATCACATCTACACTTCAGCCCTGCATGCCACTCTGAGGAGGTGCTCTGAGAAAACCCTGGGCGGGCCTTCTGCCTGACCTCGCTTTGCAGGTACCAGCACAGGCTCTGCTGAGAAAGACAGGAGAGAGCTGGCCCAGAGGCTTCTGACCAGCTTGAGCTCCCTCCCTCCTCTGACTTTCCTGAGGCTGTTTCCTTTGGCTCTGGCCTGCAGGTTCCATGGAGCTCAACTGTCTGGGTGCTGTCTTTCTGAGCTCTGACTGACTGGGAAGCCCAGGAGGCCTAGATTCCTAGTCTGTGGGATATGGGGTCATGGAGCAGCTGCGGAAGCATGCCAGGCAGCATACTTAGGTAAATCAGCAACTACCACACAAGGGCAGGGGTGCACATGGCTTTCTGGCTATTTCTGCCTAGGAAGGAGTTCTGAGAATGATCCATGTTAACTGAGATTTACAGTCAATGTTCACAGCCAACCGAACCCATGGAAAGTCAGAGCTAGAAGGTTTCATAAGGATGGATTTGTCCCACTTAAGGGGACAGACCCAAAACAAAGAGGTGACATCAGTAGCCAGACTGAGTGATTGCTGGGGACAAAGCCCTCTTTCTACCTGGGGAATAGGTGGGCAAGAACCTGGTCAAACATCAGGGTCTCCTTAGCTAAGGGTGCTTAGAACCTGCCCTATCCAGAGTCCCCACAAGAGCTGGGGATGGTGCATCCAGATCCATTCTGTGACCTGTGTGAGGGTTTAGGACACCCTCTTGACTTATGGTGGCATCTCTGCCTATGAGTTTCAAGGCAGAAGCCACCTCTCCTATCCCTCAGGATGTCACCTTCCTCGTCCCTTCAATTAGAGGCTTCGGAAGGATTCGTGGGCTCTCCACAGTGACTGCGATGTGTTAGCCTCCGTTTCTTTGCACTGTCTTTCTGTGGCAGGCCCAGTGCCGATCACTTTCCCGTCATCACTGTAAGACCACTTCAGGTAAAGAGGCCATTGTGGTACAGGTGAGAGGCTGAGGTGTAGTGACTTGAGCAGGTGATACTCACTCATGGACAGACCTCCAGTGGAGGGCTTTGCAGAACTCATAGACTGTGATCCAAACCTGGGGTCCGAGGGGCAGCCTCTGTTTGTTGGCACCTCCCTCCAACCCTGACCCCTACAACAGTTTTGACACCTGGTGCACTGTTGCCCTGGAGGAGAACTAGGAGCACCTCTATATTTTGGAGGCAAATAGAGATGCCTGAAAAGGGTCCATGTTAAGGGACAGCATGAGCGGTTTTTCCCAGGGCACCTGGCAAGCTAGAGGCTCTCCGGAGACTTGCCCAGTCCCCTGACTCTCAGACCATATGCTTTCTGCAGCAGTCAGTACGTGTAACACTTATCAAAGGCCCAAAGAGACACGAGCATTGATTCTGGGACCCCTCTGCCTCTGTTCCTTCCCACAGCCAATTAAATTCTAATTTAAGGACATCAATTCCCCATGAACGAAGCAACTCCTGTGCTGTACTCTGTGCTAAATGCACTGGCAGGCTTCGCAGCAAGTAGGTGACTCAGCGCTTAGGCAGGCAGAAAGGAAGGAGGTTCAAGGTGAGGCCAGCTTCTGGAAGCTTCTGGAAGCTTCTGGTGATGCTGCCGATGCATCTCTGCCCGGACTCTGAGAGGCATGAACAACCCTGGATGTGGCTGAGTCTGGGAAGGAAGCAGAGGCTGCAGAGATTCCTACTGACTTCAGCCACGCATTACTGAGCGTTACTGTGTGTGCGTGTGCTGTGTATACACACACCGTGTATGTGGTGTTTGTTCATTATGCCAGGGGATGTGTGAAGATCGAAGCCGCCCTTCTGGCACTTCTCATGTGCATGCACCGATGCAAAAAGAAGCCCCTGTCAGTCACTCACAGAAGCACAACATGCGGAGGGCTCTCAAGACCAGACTCTGGATTTCCAGGGAGAGAAGGAGGAGGGGGAAAGGACAGGAGGGAAACACAAGTCCAATCCAAACCCTGAACACCAGCAGCATAGCCATAGAAGGTGCTATGCCTTAGGGCTCATCCTTGGCAGACAGGTGACATTGACAAGCTTGGCTCCAGGAAGGACCTCAGGCTACTGGTGTTTCCAGGACCAAGCAGATGATGCAGTGTTGCACAAGGCTTGGGACAATACCAGCACAGACACCGGGTGAGCCCAGGTTCTTCTGCCCAGACAGCTTACTTCTTCACACTCTGTTTATTGGTTCCTAATTCCAATTCCTAAACATCCCTTGAGCCCATTGCCTCCCTGCACCCATTTCTGCCACGGCCATAACTCAGGCTCTTTTGGGGGAGCCTCCTGTGTTCTGAGAACTAGCATTTCAGAATACCTTTTGTGGGGCCAATTGCTGCCTGTGCTGAAAAGTCCAAGGGATTTTGTTTGTTTTGAAATCAAGCCATATAGGCCATGCCATAAGCAGACTGTCTTTCTTCCTGGAGGCCTCAGTGGGCCTCCTTCCTTCTTTTAGCCCAGTGCTTTTGTGTAAGAGGCCCCGAGTGCCTGGAATGGTCCCTTCTCCCTCTTCTTATCTGGTCACCTTTGCAAATGATGTCACATTACAGCTCCCGCTACATGCTCTCTAAGGAGCAATCACATGCTCCCTCTCCACTTCTGTGACAACCAGCAGACTTCCATTAGGACGTTCTCAGAGCATACATCCAAGTGTCCCCAGACCCTTGTTGGGTGGTTTATCTTTTCTCCAAGGGAAGGCTTGGAGCCAAACTCCTCTTTGTACCCCTAGCACTGGCACACCCACACAGGCATGTTAAGAACATACGTGACTGGGTGCCTGTATCCCTGGGTCCTAGAATCCCAGCACTCTGGAATCATAGGCAGGAGGACCATGAGTTTGAATCTAGCCTGAGCCATATAGCAAGTTCAAGGCCAGGCTGGGATGTAGAGAACCTGTCTTAAGTTTGAAAATAAACGAACTTAAAATTCAGTTATTTGTGAATGCTACCAACCTCTAGAGCTTTTTGCCTTGCAAAATAAAAACCCAAAACCTGTGAAAAGGCAACATGCCCACCTCCTGCCCACCACGGTCTGCATTCCTCTCGCTTCTTTCTCACCACGGTCTGCACTCCTCTCTCTCACCTCCTGCCCACCATGGTCTGCCTCCCCCACCTCTCTCTCACCTTTGCATGCCTTTCTCTCTTGCCTCCTTCCCAACACAGTGGGAAGCACTCCTCTCTCTCTCACCTCTGCACTCCTCTCTCTCACCTCCTGCCCACCACAGTATGCACACCTCTCTGGGTTTGTCTGTGCTAAGGCCCTGTGTAAACAGAACCACACAGTATTTGTAAGGAGATTTGGGCCCCCTTTTCCGATAGCATGTGCAGAGTTGAACTAGCTTTGCCAGTGAGCTTCTCTGCCCTGGCTAATGTGAGCTTAGGGAGAGCAGTTTGCCAGTCTGCTAGAAATTTCTATTTTCTCCTGCATAATCTCTTCTAAACATTTTTTTTCCATTTCAAAAACAAAAGGGAAAAATAATCACAACCATCACCTACATCTGGCTACAGCAGCCAGAGATCTAGCTGTCCCCTTCTAGCAAGGACATGGTTCTTTGCCCTCAGGTCTCACAATCCGTGTGCACATTAGGACTCCCTGGAGTTTTGTATAAAGTAATCCCACTGTCACACCCTTGTCTTCTCAGGGGCAAGTGTAGTGACTTGTGGGAAGCTCCCAAGAGCCTCCCAGATTTCCCAAGTAATCACCAGCATCATGGCTGAGAGTCGTCATGCTACGCTGGGCAGTGGGTTTGGCTGTGTCTCCTCATGGTGATCTTCAGAGATTTCTGAAATCCATGAGGCCCCCAGCCAATGATATTTCCATGGGGCATATCTGGGACAGGACCTGGGCTACTAGGGTTTCAAGCTCTCTGGTATGCTGGGACATGCTGACGATGACCCAGGGATCTGATTCCACTCGAGGATCACTGTCCTGGATGGTCCTTTGATTTGTGGCCCTGATCTGTTATGCTCTGCCTGTCATGGGTACGTGGTTCTAGAGACATCTGATTTCAGCATGAGATTTCTTAAAAGTACCACTGGCTTTTCTTTGCACAATTTGAACATTGAAAAAAAAAAAAACACACCATGAAATACTGTCCAAGGCAAAGTAACAGATTTCTTCTTGGATTCAGATTCAACATGTCTGAATTAAAAATTCATCCGCATTGAGGATTGGGGTGTATTTTGTAATCATAACTAATTGGGTTAGTAATGTTGGAGCTTAGGACTCGTGAAAAAGGTCACTTTGTGGTTGGTGCTTTGATCCACCTCAAACATCACACCACACCCTCTAGCACAGAGAGGACCTACTTACCCACCCGGACCTGGCCTTGCTTAGCTGGTGCTTCTGCCCATCTATCACGTTTGCCCCAAACAAACATGGAAGATGGTACTGAGAGGACATGTCCATCAATGAAGGTCACAGCCCCCCAAGGCAGTGAAGGCCACAGCTCCCCATGGCAACTTAGAAAACCACACTTAGCCACAAAGTTCACAAATCCCTGGAGATTCTGAAAGCTCACTAAGAGATTAAATGGTTGCTATTTCATTGAAACTCCATTCTCTTACTGTGACTACTTACCACAGTGGTCCCTTAACCCCAGGTAGCCAAGGACTGGGGTGATGGAGTTTAGAGCTTCCTAGTACACTCTGTAAACACTTTCTCTAAGGCCATGTTCCAAAGAGCAAGTCATTCGTGACATTCGCTTTAACCTTGTATTCAGTTCTACTGAGCACGGGTCTGGTTTCTAACGGTAAGAATGGCGACGGGTTCCAGGTAGAGCAAGAGGTGGCAAAGGCCAAAATCTATAAGGCTCAGAAGTCATCAGGTGACAAGGGGCATCTTGGTGAAGGGGCAGGTACATGTGTTCTAATAAGCCCAAGGGCAAGACAGCTTCAGGTCCCTCCATCCTGGACATCCACAGAGACACAGAGACATGGAGACCTCCAAACTGTGTCAGCCTTCTGTCTTCAATAAGGCAAAGAGGCTTCCTGCTTTAGGGTTGTTTCCACCCTCAGAGACTCCACATCAAATCATCTATGTAAGTCTTGGTGCTTGGGACATCACTCCTCAGTTTCTTGAAGTTCCTGTAAGTGAAGTCTTCATTACCTCAGATGGGCAACCCCCCTTTTAGACTTTACTCCGACTTGATGATTCCCTCTTGCTATTCTCCATGTTTTCAGGCAAAAAGAACAGGGGAGAGGGAGAGGGAGGGGGAGGAGAAGGAGGAGGGGGAGGAAAAGAAGGAAAGAAGAGGGAGAGGGAGGGAAAAGGGAGAGGGAGAGGGGGAAGGGGGGGAGAGATCAGATCCCTTCCATATCCAACCTCGTCCCATGGCATGAGTCGGGTCAGCACATCCTTTTGCCGTTGCGTCCACTCTGCTTATGACTTCCTTGTTATACAGGTGATGGACGTCAGCTGGTACCCAGCTCGGTGACTCAGGCTCTTGCTTCCTCAATCCCTGGCTCCTTCTCTTTCTTGTGCAAGAGACTGAGCCCAGGATCCTAGGCACGCTGCCCGCTAAGCTGTGCCCTGACGCTGAGCTAGCTAGTTTCTGGATTTAAGTGTAAGATTTCTCTTTTCCGCAGCTGGACCTTTCTGTGTTCTAACTACAGCTGTCATTCATTCTCTCATTGGCCTTGGCTGTACCCTGGGAGGGGGCTAGGACAAACCCCAGGTCACTGGTGATGGAAGATTTCTATAGGATACTGCACTTTCCCAAGACCCGAGGAGTTGGGCAGGAGGAGGTGGCCGGTGTCCTTTTAAGCTCCTATGGTATGCATCTATTTGCTGGACGAATCCCAACAATCTGGGGGTCCAGGCGATCCAGACCTGGCCTTTACCCAGCCCAGCATCTGTGTGGGAGCTTCCAGTCTGGAGACCAAGTCCAGAGCACTAGAGCCAGCAGCCTGAGTGGCTGTGCTCACCGGGAAGAGGGGAAGCAGTCGGACATGGTGGTCGTCATGAAGGCCACAGGCTTGAGGAAAATAAGTGTGTGGAAGGAGTGGATAGGGATCCAGGACTGTCACACCCCCAGCTGCAGCAGAGGAGGCTGCAGCTCCCAGTGGCTGCCCCTGCCAGCCTCCCCAAAGCTAGCCACCCCTCTCCACTGCTGGCTCTGAACAATGTCACTAGGACACAGCCTCCCCTGGGGCTGCCTGCCACACTGAGTGCACATGGTTTAAGGATGTTATGGGGCTTGGTGCTCTGCAGACGAAGTGACATTCCTATAGAAAACCATATGCTTATTCTCATACTTCTCGAACAGCAGAATACCCATTTTTCCTTTTTCTTTTATTGGATACATTTTTTTTTAAAGTTCACATTTCAAATGTTATCCCTTTCCCCAATTTCCCCTCCAGGAACCTGCTATCTCCTCCTGCTTCTTTGAGGGTGCTAACCCACTCACCTACCCATCCCTGCCTCCCTCCCCGGGCATTCCCTTACACTGGGCCATCAAGTCTTCATAGGACCAAGGGCTTCTCCTCCCACTGAGGCCCAACAAGTCCATCCTCTGCTACATAAGCAGCTGGAGCCATGGGTCACTCCATTGGATGTACTCATTGGATGGTGGTTTAGTCCCTGGGAGTTTTGGGAGGTCTGGTTGGCTGATATTGTTATTCTTCCTATGGTGTTGCAAACCCCTTCAGCTCCTTCAGTCCTTTCTCTAACTTCTCCATTGGGGACCCCGTTCTCAGTTCAGTGGTTGGCTGACCTATTTTCTTTTAATGAGTGATTCATGTGGATTGCTGGGCAGCTCATCACTGCTACCTCCCCTACATAAAGCTAGGACAGATGCTAGGGCAGCCGAGGAGCTATGTAGGCCAGCTGCTTGCCCCCAGGTACTTGTCATCCATGCCTGGTATGTCTTCCCTTGGGGTGATGGCCGTTTCCCAGAGAAATCTGCAGAAGTCTGTCCCTAACAGGTTGGTAACACTGATTTATCCTTGAGTGGCGGCCGCCATTCCCTGATCCATTCTTCTCTCCCTCTTTGCCTTTTTTTTTTCCCTCCAAGAACCACATCATATTGTAAGGTACAGGTGGGCTTCCCCATGGGAGGAGGTGGCCTTTGCTGCTGGCCCTGGAGAGATCTGCCATTTGGAGACTCGCTTAGCCTAATTTTTAAAAAATTGTTGTGGGAAAAATGGGTACCCACAAAGTCTGGCAGCCCAATTCCAGAAGCGTGTGCTTGTCCCAGGGTGGCGATTCTGAAGGAATGGCTGGGACCAGACCTAGTAACATCTTCAGTGTACGTCATGTCTGTCACTGTGCTTGAAGGACCTCCCATTTCTACCCAATAAAACCAGTCAAATGGTTCATTTGGCAAAAACTGGCAGTGTTTGTACCTTTGTGCTCATATGTAGGTTGGGCTGGCTAGGTGACCAGTATGGGAGGCTGTCGGGTGTTTTAAGTAGCTCCTGGATACCCTAGCACTTCTCTATGCTTGTCAGAAGTACATGAGGCTCACAACACCTGTTGTCAATTGGCAGAGTAGCTAGCATCTAACCAAGGTAGGACATGGGCTTCCAGATCAGGACAAAACTCAGGTGGATTGCTAAATTTCTTCCCAGAATCCTAGGCCTGACTTTAGGGTGTCTCAACAAATCAAGCCTGGCCACTTGCCCTGCAGATCTCGAGACAAAATGATAAAGGCAGGGAAGGAGTTTTCTATTCAGCATAGCCAGGAGAAAACGCAGGGGCTAACATTCTTAAAACAGCACCCTTGGGCTAAGGAGATGGCGCAGCGGTTAAGAGCACTTGTTGCTCTTGCAGAGGACCCAGGTTCAGTTCCCAGAACCCACACGGTGACTTAAAACCATCTGTAACCCCACTTCTCTGGATTCAATAGGCACTTGGTGCACTGACATGTATGCAGGCAAAACGTTCATTTACATAGGGTAAAATTCTTTTTAAAAAGACAGTAGCCTGTCTATGGGGGATACTAACATGAATGTTGTATCAGTTACTCCCCTGTTTTGACCAAATACCCAACAGAAGCTATTTAAACAGTGGCTTATCATTTAAGGGAGCACAGTCTATAGTAACAAGGAAGGCATGGTGGCTAGGGGCTTTGTCCCTGGTGGCTAGAGTGCCTGGCAGTGGACACAGCATAGAGACTGGGACCAGAAAATGAGCCCCAAAGGGCTCATCCACAGTGACCCATCTTTTCTATCTAGGCCCATCACCACCTCTTCAAACACATTTATCTGGGAATTAAGTGTCCAAACACACAAGCCTGTGGGGAACAGTTCACATTTAAACCACAAGAAATCATAGACAGAGTTGAGGGAGGGGGAAGAAGCATTCAAAGCCAAACAGACTTGGGTAAACTATGGTCTGGCTGGTCACTGTCACAGCTCTGGCTCTAGGGAAGTTGGGACCACTGTCATTGCATTCGGGGGGTCTTTTCTCATCTTGAGTTGATTCTATTAAGGGTGGGGAGTTGGAGGGGTAATGCCCCTCTAGGGGTAAGTTTTCCCACCTTTTGGGACAATCTCATCATGGGTCATATATCTGAAAGGTCCCCTGTCCCAGGAATCCAAGGAGACCCTTGATTATGGCAATTAGTAGGAGCTTCCAGGTGCCATCTCAGGGGTCTGGAAAAAGATGTCTTAAAAGTTGGCAGTAAAACTTCCTTACTGTTCTTGTATTGATGCCCCAGTCTTAAAAGAGGGTAAGCTAGGTCAGGTAGGGCTAACCTATTTCTATCATCACAGACAGGTACTACACCTAAATGATGAAGATGGTTACTGGCTGGTTTTGCGTGTCAACTTGACACAGCTGGAGTTATCACAGAAAAGGAGCCTCCCTTGAGGAAAGGCCTCCATGAGACCCAGCTGTAAGGCATTTTCTCTATTAGTGATCAAGAGGGGAGGGCCCAGCCCATTGTGGGTGGTGCTGTCCCTGGCCTGGTAGTCCTGGGTTCTATAAGAAAGCAAGCCGAGGAAGCCAGGGGAAGCAAGCCAGTAAGTAACATCCCTCCATGGCCTCTGTATCAGCTCCTGCTTCATGCCCTGTGTGAGTTCCACTCCTGACTTCCTTTGGTGATGAACAGCAGTGTGAAAGTGTAAGCTGAATAAACCCTTTCCTCCCCGACTTGCTTCTTGGTCATGATGTTTTGTGCAGGAATAGAAACCCTGACTAGGACAGACGGCTACCTACAGCTGAGCAGGAATCTGATCCAAAGGAGACAGACATAAAATGAAGGCAGAGGCGCCACATTTTCATCCTGCTTTCAGTTACACACTGGGCACCACAGGTCCGAAGGAAGAGGTGGCGCTTTAGCAAGAGCAACCTCAGTCACTGTGAGAGGACCAGACCTTACAGTTCCGCCATGCTCTAAGTCAGTGGTTTGTCAACCTTCCTAATGCGGTGGCCCTTTAATAATAATGCTGTGGTTCCTCATGCTGTGTTAACCCCAAGCCATTAAATTATTTTGTTGCTACCTCATAACTGCAAGGTCGCGACTGTTATGAATTGTAATGTAAACATCTGATATGTGACCATGAAAGGAGTTGTGACCCACTGGTTGGAAACTGCTGTTTTAATCACAGTAGCACTGCAAAGTTGGAAGCTGAGTCTCTGAACGTGGGTTACTCTCATAAAATAATGAAAGCAAAAGGTCTCTCAATCTCTTGAGTGTACATCAAATGGAATTGCATAAAGATGCATCTTAGAACCATGCAAGCCCTTGATGAGATGGGGAGATGATGACCTCCACTCCATAATGATGCTGGGGAGGATGCTTTCTCTGTGAACACTCCTAAGGGCACACATTTTTCATGTTCCTCTGTCTTCAGATTCCTGATGTGCGGAAATTTCATTTTACATGTGTTGGCCATCTAGGTGTTGGACATAGTTGAGTCATTTCTATGGTATCTAATGGTCACATCACATCAGGAGCTCCAGAATTAGAGATGACGGGGAAATCACTTCCACATGGGCAGCTCCTGGGTAGACTGTCCAGCTATTGACTGGCCTTCTAACATAGATGCTCCTTACCTTTCTCGCCCGTCTCTTCGACCTGTTTCTTCTCGCTCTCCTCACCTCCCTAGCTCACTACCAATGGTAGAAGACGTTTCCACCACTTCCTCTCTGCAGCGGTTTAAGCCTGCTGAGCCCGAATCACAGATCACCTGACTCCTTCCATCTTCCACAGAGGAAGACCACTTTCTCTCCAAGACGAACTTGGTGAGACCTGTTTCCAGCAGATGTTTAAGTGTTGCATTGATGTTGTAGGATATTAAGCACACTCAAACCATTAGAGAACCTGAGGATGCCCTCTGAGGGTCTGACCCAAACCCCTAGGAATATGGGTTCCAAACGGCAAGGGGCAGAGAGTGAGGACTGTGGATGAGAAATAAAGGTGACAGATAATCTGGGACCAGGGGGTCTTGCATAAGCTGATGTCATATGCTGAGCAATCTTATTAAGAAGTTCAGCATCAGCTGGAGAGATGGCTCAGCGGTTAAGAGCACCCGACTACTCTTCCAGAGGTCCTGAGTTCAATTCCCAGCAACCACATGGTGGCTCACAACCATCTGTAAAGAGATCTGATGCCCTCTTCTGGTGTGTCTGAAGACAGCTACAGTGTACTTATATATAATAAATGAATAAATCTTAAAAAAAAAGTTCAACGCCTCATATGATATTTGTAGGGAGAGAATGGACCAAGGTCAGCAGAGAGCTAAATCAGACAACACTGGCAAAAAGAAAACACAGGGTATTTCAGACACAATTGCCTTTGCAGTGAGAACCACATCCCTTCAGTTGGGAAAGTTGGGTTTTCTGAGACCAAAATTCTAACTCCTGTGAGACGCTGAAGGACCTCGCTGAGCCTGCTCGTAGACAAGGACACAAAGTTAACATCCCTCTTGTCCTTTCACCAGGGTGTCTGAGGAATCCTTGGATCCATCTGCCTCCCCAAAGGATCCTCCCTGAGACCTGGGCAATGTCTTTTAATACTCTTGGAAGGCAAAAAGCACCATTGCTCTTCTGTCAGAAGGGGACATATTGGTCACCACAATTGCCAACGAGGACATCTTTAAAGGGGGATATTTGTGCCAGTTCATAGTTTCAAAATCTCGAAGCCCATTATGACAGAGAATGCACTGGGGAGTAGCCCAGGCAGTGGCACCGGTAGTGGAACCATACCAGAGCCAAGGGCTGGGCATAAGTTTCAAAGGACCACGTCTAATGATATACTTCTGCCAGATAGGCCTCACTGCTTAAAGGTTCCACAGGCCAGCCCACCAGCTGAAGGACAAGTGTTCAGTTGATAATACAGGGATTTCCATAAAACTCCAGAATAAATGAATGTGCACGTTCCAGGAATGGATGGAGGTGATCGTATTCCATTTATTTATTTAATATCATTTAAGACGTGTATGGCGTTTGTTATGTCATCCATTCAATAAATATTTTCTGAGCACTGGGCCAGATTCCTTAGTGCTTCGGGAAAGCAAGAGTGTGCTAGAGGGGAGCTTCATGCCCTGAGAGCGCTCCTCCGGGCAGCACCATGGATAGCTCCCCGGGACGATTCTGCACCTGGTTGGTTGTGGAGAGAGAGAGCACTTAGGACCCAGGGGAAGGTTTGTGTGGTTCGCACCAGGAAAGAAAGAGAACACAACTGGCTGAAGACCAAACTGGGGAGCTGGACAAACAAAGACTCTGGGGCTTCGTTCACAGTGTTGACTAAGAGTCTCAAAGATGCCATTGGATCGCCCCTGAAAAAGCTCACTCTGGTTGCAATGTGAAGGGCAGGCTGAGGAGTTCTGCAGCAAGGCCGTGCAGGAGTAATGGCTCAGACTGTAGGGATGGGCTGAGGAGCAATGTATGACACAGAGGAACAGGGATGAGACATCTAAGAGATTAGCGGAATAAGACAAATCAACAAGGGAGTGTGGGTAAGTAGGGAGGACCATTTCAACGAGAGCAGTGGTTTCCGAGGGAGGCGCAGAAGTCTAAGTCCTTGGCCTTCCCAGGGGTGATATTACTTGCTGGAGGAGTGAGAGATCTGTGTAGCAAGGAAGCAAGTTGGAGAGTCTAGTCCTGGCATCAGGCTCTGCAGAGGATGCTGTTTCCCAAAGGAGGCACTGGACCATGGATAACATTTACAGACGGATGGGCAGAAAATCAGTGAAACTTCTCTTGGGCCTCGTATCTCAAGGCAAAGACATAATAAGGATGGCAGACCACGGGGGAAATATATATATATATATATATATATATATATATATATATATCTCAAAGTCTCACTATGTAACCCTGACTAATTTGAAACTTGCTATGATGACCAGGGTGACCTTGATCTGACTCACAAAGCTTCTGTCCCCAGGGGGCTGGGATTAAAGGCGTGGACTGCCACACCATGTTTGAATTGTCTTAAAGGATCTTCAGTGGAAAGAAACACGAAGTGAGCCCCACCCTGTGGGGAGAGGCAGTGGCCTAACTCCTCTTAATCCCAAGTTTAGAGACTTTCACAGGACCAGCCTGAGTGGCTATGGATTCCCAAAGTACTGGGACCCAATTCTTGCTGGGAACACCAAAGTGGCCCAGGTCACAGAGTTGGGCTGACTGATGGAGGGCAGTGATTCTGAGGTTTGCTTTTAGGGCCATGTAGCACAATGGTCACCTTGGAGCCATCTGGAATTTTCCTGAAGGGAGTCGATTGTCAGGACAAAGAAATCTTGGGACTGGAGTTGCGCTGCAGGGTAGAGGAGGACTAGAACCGTCTATCCTGAGGGGTGGCATGCCGACATCTAGGGAGTCTGCTGGGAGGAAAGCCACAACGTCATTGGGAAGAGCCAACTTAAGTCACCTGTGGGGCACAGGAGCAAATCCTCCTGTGAAATGGCTTAGCTTTGTGGTAGGGGATGGGCTAATGTCTGTCCAAACCTGCAGCTCCCCAAAACAGGGAGACCAGGGATGTGGAGGGTTGCCATGTCTCCAACAACAATGGAAGACGAGTGTCTTAGGGTTTGCATTCCTGCACAAACATCATGACCAAGAAGCAAGTTGGGGAGGAAAGGGTTTATTCAGCTTACACTTCCACATTGCTGTTCACCACCAAAGGGAGTCAGGACTGGAACTCACACAGGGCAGGAACTTGGAGGCAGGAGCTGGTGCAGAGGTCATGGAGGGGTGCTGCTCACTGGCTTGCTTTCCCTGGCTTGCTCAGCCTGCTTTCTGATAGAACCCAGGACTGTTGGAGTAAATACTATAAATAAAAATCGAGACACCATCCCAAGCTATCGCTGGCACCATAGGGCCACGTGGCATCCGCGGGGTATTTTCATCTCAGTCAGCCGGATTCAGCAGACTCTCTGGCCCAGAGCTCTCAGAACATCTCCACCCAACTCTTTAAGTTCCCAGTTTCCATCCCATGCTACTGCCTGCTACTCTCTGGGCCCTGTTACATCTCATCGCCACGGCTAGCCCCAGAAGCAACCGCCCTTCTAGTTCTCATGGCGCAGGTCACCTCCAGACCATTCAGCCATCCACCCACTGTGGTTATAGTCACGATTCCCAGTAACCCAAAACTTTAGAAGCTTGTAATTTATCAATCGGATTTATATCAGTAAATTCTCATTCCATAAAACGTCCACACAATAGAATCACAACCAATTGATATTGATATAAACTGCCCACCTAGGTAAGACAAATTGTCCTATAAAAATCCATCCCTTATGAAATAATCATAGCTACCTGTGGCCACTTAAAGCCACACAGATCTGGGTCGTCCTTCTCTGCCTCCATCTTGGTTCTTCTTCTACCTTCTCATCTTTCCCACCTTACAAAAACTCTGTCCTCGCCTTTCTCTTTCACTGCCCAATCATAGGCCTTGCCTTATCTTGTGGCTGCCCTCACCTGCATATAGACATCAATCCACATAGCCCAGGGATGGCACCGCCCACAATGGGCTGGGCCCTCCCCCTTGATCGCTAATTGAGAAAACGCCTTACAGCTGGGTCTCATGGAGGCATTTCCTCAAGGGAGGCTCCTTTCTCTGTGGTATCTCCAGCTTGTGTCAAGTTGATACACACAGAACCAATAAGCAAACAGTTAGAGTCTCCTGAGGAATCTGTGTAGTGTAGGTTCCTGTGCTGGAAACATCGTCATTTGTAGTGCGTGTAGAATTTCAAAACTGACTGACAGAGGGCAGTTGCACAGTCATAAGTCAGCCACGGACTTCAGTTACCACAAGGGGAAGAACTACCCACGCCATCTCCACAGGTCCTGCTTGCTTGGTGAGTAGGTCCACAGTGGTTTCAGAGTGGTGAGCTGTGGTGAGCGGTCCGAGCAAGCAAGAGGTTTCAGGAGAGAGTCTCACAGACGTAAACGGTACTTTATCAGATCTGTCTGAGAAGGGCAGAGAGCTGGCAGGTACACGGGTTAGGGGGTTAGGGGTTCCTTGAGCGTCGTCATGTAGGATGGGTCATAGGACTGAGGCAGTGCTTGAGTGGTAGACAGCACCAGGTTGTGGAGGCTGTAAACAGAGCTGTGGGACTGGTAATTTGCTCTCTAGGAAATGGAACAGGAAGAAGAGTTCTTGCCGAACGGGATTCTGCCAGGAGTGTGAGGAGGTGGGTGGCCACCAGGGGGCGCAATGGCAGGGAGAGAGGAGCGAGGTTGAGACCAGAACCAGAGCAGTTTGCCTTTGATAGAGCTGGCTTCTTTGCATCAGGATGGCGAGCCCTTCAGAAAGAGGAGTAAACTGTAAACGGAGCACTGGGGGAGGCAGTGTGCTTGCAGGGCAGAGAGTGAGGAGAGGGCCTGCAGGCACCGAGAGAGGTCCAGATTAAATTCTAAGGACGTGAGGAATCACTGGAGTATGCGAGCTAGGGAGAGACTTGAGCGGAAATCCCGTACTTAGCCCAGGAGACTGACAGGAGGAGCAGGAACTTTGCTTTCCTGCTACCTCAGGCAGCTGGAGCCAGTGAGAGGTTTGTCTGAAGTGGGTGTGGGATCTCAGGTTTTATGGGGACAGGGAGACCATCGACGCACAGCACTGCACTTAGCGCTCTCCTCCCAGGATAAGAAGGGGTGCACTCTGAGCTGTAAGGCCAGCTGGCAGACTGAGGGAGGAATCGGAGCACATGGTAAGTCGGGGCTCACACTGAAGAAGTCGTGGGCTTCACACTGACGAATGCTCATTGCTCCCACTGTGGGCTGCCTGTCCCGTTACCATTTCTTGAGAGCTGTAGTATTTCTCTGCCAGCGCTGGAGATTCTTAAGTTTTGCTAGAAGGAGCTGCGCTGTTGGTGCTGGGGGTGGGGGTGGGGGTGGGAGTGAGGGGCTTTTTAAGAAATGTAGGTTACAGGGTACATTTGGCACTAGGGCCTCTTCACAGGCCTTCCTCAAGTCTCTGCCTGAGATGAGAAGTGGGTCTACAAAGCAAGCCCCAAATCCTCTCCCCTGCCAACTCTGGGTTGGGAACTCATACTAAGAGCCTTGGATGAGGATCCAGCCAAGGGCCAGGCCTGTGTCATGGGCTCGAGCCAGCTAACTGTCATGTGAACTGGAAAAGTAGACAAAACAGGATACAGAGAATGAGAGACACTAGTGGAGCCTATGCCCTGTCTGTGAGGTCATGCAGAGCCTCCCCAGGCTTTTTAATGGTCCATCCCGACCCTGCCCCATGCCCGCCTCTCACCACCGCTGGCCTGTTTGTGACCCTCTACTTTTATCTTTCTGACACTGTTACATAAATGCAGCCCTGAAGTGAGAGCCTTCTCTGGGCTTCTTTTTTTTTTTTTGGTTCTTTTTTTTTTGGGGACCCCAGGGCCTTGCGCTTCCCTAGGCAAGCGCTCTACCACTGAGCTAAATCCCCAACCCCCTCTCTCTGGGCTTCTTATTCACACGATTCCTCCGATCTTCACCTGTGTAGCCCACCCCTTTCCCCTTTTGCTGTGCATCAAAACCAGCTCTGCAAAGCATTCCATGGTGTCACAGCCTTAGTCCAGTCCAGTCCACTGCCATTCCTGAGTCCTGCATAACTCCCCTTCCAGTTCTGAGCAGTCCTCTTCTGTAGGAATGTGCCTCAGTTTGCTTGCCCACTGGCCAATGGATAACCATTGAGATGCTCCCAGGGCTTACGAATGGAGCTTCTCTGAACACACACGTGTACATTTTGAGCTTCTTTTTTAAATTTAAAAATGTATTTTATTGACTTTTTTGAGAATCCCATCCACGCATAAATGTATGATCATCTTCACCCTCCCACTTCCAACTCCCAACTTCCTCCCGCTTCTCTCTCTAACCCACCACCTCTCCTCCAGTTTGTGCTGGATGTGGAATCATCTACTGGAAGGTGGTCAACTTACCAGAGGCTACACCCTAGGGAAAACCAGCTCCCCTTCCCCTGGAAGCCATCAACTGTTCACAGCATCATGGCTGGGGCTGGGGACCCGTGAGCCCCTCCGCCTGCGTGTTGGAATGCTGACTGACTTGATCATGTGCAGCCAGCCACAGTCACTGTGAGCTCATGAGAGCAGCCTCCCCGTCAGGCCCAGAAAATGGAAATGCAGCTTTGTCTTCAGGTAGACGTCCGGGAGTGGGGTTTCAGGGTTGTGTAGAATGAGTTGTTGAGCCACCATATGAGAGAGCCCTGCATTCCCTTGCTCCATTATGTCAGCTTCTGCTTTGCTTTACGTCTGGGCCAGTGTTTGGTTTTGATTCAAATCATGATTTTTTTTTAAAAAAAATTCACATGTTCTAATGCGGTGGAATTCTCTAGAAATATTTTTTTATTTTCGAAGTCTTATATAAAAAATTCCAATAAACATTTCATTTGAAGGGTGTCTCACTAAAACCAAGTCGTGTTATTGTCTTTGAAGAGGTCCTCAAGCAAAATTATTTATATGCACGTGTGCGTGCGTGCATGTGTGTGTGTGTGTGTGTGTGTGTGTGTTTGTGTGTGTGTGTGTGTGTTCTCTCCTGTCTCTACAAAATTTTTCTTGGTCACTTCTGATCTTTAAGTTTCCAGAGGTCAAACCACATGATACCAGCAGGGGGCGTGTGTCACCTACAGTTAAGCCATTCCACGTCTTTCCACTGATTCAGGTTTGGTCCCTGCGCAGACAAATGGGGTTAATGTCTCCCTGGTGAAGAAGTTTGGGATCAAAAAGGGATGCCTTCCCTTTTTGGGGGTCGATCTGGATACCTCAAAAGGACGACGTGGGAGAGAAGCTTTACTGAGCGACCTTGGGGGAGGGTTTCAGGGCTGGTTGCTGCTCCAGTGTCCCTTCCATCTATGCATGGCTCTCTCTTCCTTTCCCTCTGAAATGTGCTAAGAAGGGTAACTCTCTCAGAGCATCCTCTCTGCCTGATGGTGGGTTCTGTGCAGTGCGTGCAGCTTTCCTCCTGGGCCTGGTGCCTTGAACCTGCTTGTTTCATTGACTTTGTTGCCATTTTCCTCAGGCTCTTGTTGATCCGTTCACTGAGCCCAACGTGTTCCAGGCACAGCAAAGGTCCTGAGCAGGGAGGCTCTTCCACTCCCAAAGAGCTCACAGCTGGGGTTGTTAGGAAGATGCCCACAAGTAACGGGCCCCTCCACAGGCCAGAAACTTGGAAGAAACCATGAACTCAGCCTCAGCTGGGCTTCTGTGGGCATGGAGAGTCCCTGAGACAGGGAGAGTCCCTTCCCGGATGCAGGCTCTTAGAAGCCACGCAAGCTCCTGCCAATAGTCCCACACCCACACACAAAGGCCACACTAAATAGACCCAGGGGACATTCAGTTTTCAAAATATATCCATTTTTTGTTGTTGTTGTTGTTATTGGGGTTTTGTTTTTTCAAGATGGGGTTTCTCTGTGTAACAGCATGGGCTTTCCTGGAACTCCTTCTGTAGACCAGGCTAGCCTCCAACTCATAGAGATCCAGCTGCCTCTGCCTTCCCTACGCTGGGATTAAAGGTGCACACCACCGCAGCCCAACCTCGTGTCACTTTTTAAAACAGGCTACCACTGACCTTTCGGCTCACCGGTTTGACCAGATTGTCTGGCCAGCAAAGTCCAGGGACCCTGCTGCCTCTGCCTTCCCTGCACAGGTACAGGTTGCCTGTGCCTGTCTCCATGCCTGGCTTTTTGTGGAGATGGCCCTCCTGCTCTCACAACAGTCACTTCACTGACAGGCACACCGTCCCAACTCCTGGCACTGATCACATTCCCAGGGTCTCCACCTCCATGACCTAATCTCCTCTCTTGACCACCTCCGATTACCTCCCTGACACAGGGATTGTTTTACGTGTTAATATTCAACATGGGAATATGGGAGAGACAGACGTCCAGTCAGGGCAGGAGTCACAAGCATTCATTAACCTCTAATAGTCTCTAGAAACTTCTGACTAACGAAGAAGAGTTTTCTCCAAATGCTGAATACGCAACACCGGGTCGTGATTCCCCCATTGCAGATGAGAAATTGGGCTGTGCTCCAGGCCACACAGCCAGGAGGTAACACAGATGAACTCAGTCCTGTCCTCTCATTCACCTGCAAGGGAAGAGAAGCAAGAGTTTCAAGTAAATTGAAAATTTCTAGCATTAAACAAAAAATCTAGACAGAAATCTCACAAATCAGGTAATAAGGAATCTTTGTTTAAAATCCAAATAAAATGAGCAAGAATGGGACCCTGAGGGCCACAGGAAGCGCGCCCTGCTGAGTACGGTTGGAAATGACATCCGACCCTTGCTCTTCGCAGGTGCATCTAGCCTGGCTTATCTGGGCCCTTCTGGGGCCACCTGAGGATAGGTGGACTTCCTCAGGGTCCTACGCAGTGGCAGTAACTGCTCTGTGGGTCAGCCACATGCTTTGAGGGACCGCGGGGCTTCCTGGAGGAGGGTCACTTCCAGAAGAGAGCATTCTTCTGGGAAATGGAAGAGAGCGATCTAGTAAGAACCTGCCTTCTGGGTAAGATGAGCCTGAGCTGGAGGCTAGCCTCATGCATAATGGAGAGAAACAGGAGCCTGGTAGAGCCCCTCAGCTCTGCCCTCCTTAGGACTAACCCTGCTCCGGACAGCGTGCAGTGCTCTCATAGGCTCTGAAGCTCGGGTGTCTCCTTGGTGCTAGGCCCCTACATGCCCTTGGAGTGGCCTGGAGGGGTCTTGAGTGCCACCCTCCCTGTTGTGAGGCCAGGAGGGAAGTGGACACCAGGACCTTATGTCATTTGAGTCTCTGCAAAGGGGTGTGAGGGGAAGGAAAGAGGACAACCTTCTCCTTTTCATGAATAAGTGATAGGGCTCAAGGAGAAACCCCGGGGAGGTGCAGAATAAGAGAGGGAGGCAGAGAACGGCTGGGGACAGAAGGGGGAAAAAAGGAAAGAAAACGGGGGAAGGGTTGTTGGGCTAAGGCACCAGAGAAGAAGACAGTGGGAACTCTTTGGAACTGGGGACCCAGAAGACCAGGGAAAGCCAGAGTGCCATATCCAGACCTGAAATCCTAGGAGGGGCTGAGGGCTCTACATCTTGCTGAGTGAGAGGCACAGGTCTAAGGAAGCTGGGGAGACGGACCAGTGAGCCTATAGGGTCCCAGAAGAGGCAGGCAGCAAAATGATGCCCCAGAAGAAGAAGCGGCGGAAGAAAGACATCGACTTCCTGGGCTTGTACGAGGAGGAGCTGCTGAACTACAACTCGGAGGATGATGAGGATGAGTTGGAGCACGAATACTACAAAGCCAAGGGTGTGGGCTGCGTGGGGCCGCGGGCTGCTGGTGGGGCCGTGGGTTGCTGGTGGGGCCGCGGGTTGCTGGTGGGGCCGCGGGTTGCTGGTGGGGCCGCGGGCTGCTGGTGGGGCCGTGGGTTGCTGGTGGGGCCGTGGGTTGCTGGTGGGGCCGTGGGTTGCTGGTGGGGGGTTGTGGGCTGCTGGTGGGGCCGTGAGCTGCTGGTGGGGCTGCAGGCTGATCTGTCCCTCCCTCTGCAGAGTGCTTTGCAGCTCCGGACCATCGCTTATGCCCTGTGTGTCTGGGGATCAGAAAGCGCAGGGCCCCATGGGAGGGCGGGCAGTGAGGCAACTTTCTGGTTGGTAGGATAGACTATTGCAGTGCTCAGACTGTCTGGTATTCTCAGCTAGCTGCACTGATCTACTTGAATTAAAAAGTAACAAGTTAGACCAAGGACCGGTCTGCTCACGATGCAGGACACAGAAATACTGAGGGAAGAACTTACCCATGCCCATGTGTGTGGCACCACTAATTCAGACCAGGACGGGAACATTTCTACCCCCACAGAGCTCCTTAGAATCTCTGCCCGACCCTACAAGTCTCCTTAGTCTCTCTCCTCAGACAGCTGTTCCCTGCTCTTTAACTTCATGTAAGTGGAGTCGCTCGATGTGTGTTTCTTTGGGAGACACATCTCACTCTGTACTTCAGGATTTTCTTACTATGTACTTACTGTGTAGCCCAGGCTAACCTTATATGCCCAGCAGTCCTCATGTCCCCGTTGTCTGGGGCTGACATTACAGGGGTGAGCTATGAGCTTTGCGGTGTGTGTGGTTTTTTTTGTTTTTTTTTTGTTTTTTTTGTTTTTTTTGTTTTTTTTGTGCGTTATCTCTTTCTTACCACCCCACCTGAGAGGTGAGAGCATGTTGTAACATGATGCACACTGCGCTTTTGTACTCGGGGGTCTGACGGCACTCTATGAACACATCCTGGTGATTCAACCACTCTCCTGATGAATGTCTGCACCTTTAGTTCCGTACTATCGTGGACGAAGGTGCTCCAGGCCTTGGACGATGCATTCCTTTCTGCAGGATTTACAATTGGCAGTTGAAGTGCTGGGTTACAGGATGAACGTCTGTTCACCTCTCAGTCCTTACAGCCACTTGTGCGCCCCCACCATAGGAGAGGGACAGTGGCTTCACATTCCGCCATTGCTTGGTATGGTCAATTCTTTATTTCAGCCATTCCGGTGGGCACGCGGTGGCATCTTTCTGGGAGTTTAGCTTCTATTGGTCCCAGATGAACGATATCCCTGTACATGGTTATCTGTGTGTCTCCTGTAGTTGGTGGTCATTTGCGTTTCTTTGGTGACGTATTAGGTTATTTTTGCATTTTCCAGCATTCCTGAAGAATATAGTTTATTGTAATAGAGTACATATATTTCGAATGTCTTTTTTACGTGACGAGGTCAACGTAGAAAATACTTGCATCGGGGAGACCAAGGGTTCCTTGTGATGTTCCCAGTCAGTTTCCTGTTGGCAATTCCGGTTAGCCATTCTTCTGTCTCCTGTTATAGCAGCTCTCTCTTGCTCTTAGTGGCCTCGCAGAAACAGCATTGTAAAGAATTAGTGTTTTGTGTCTGTCTGTCTGTAGCTCACTGCTCTTCATTGCTGAGCGGTATGATCCCTTTACCCACTCACCTGTCGATGGATGCTTGAAGTTTCTCCTTTGGTTCTACTGAGTTACTATGAACATTGAGTTCACGGGGCTTTGTGTGCATCCGTTTCTGTCTTCTCTTAGGTCAAACCCAGAAACCGGACGTTTTTGACCTTACGATAAGTGATCATCTATTGGTATTTGAAAGAATGTGGCGTCTGCTTCTTCTTCTATGAGTTATTCATAGTTTATAGGTATGGGCCCTTTCCTAGATGCGTTCCAAATGCCATTTCTTCATCCGTGACTCACTCCACCATTTTCTTGATGGTCTTCACCGTCATTAAGTTCAGACGGGCAACTTCTATTAGTCAGTGTCTGACTTAGGCAGTAGCTGTGAACCCCTGAGTGAGATGGTGAATCAGCGTTCGCATTCCTGCCTGAACACCAGACTCACCTCTTCTCTAAATTAAGTATCTCTGGGCCTCTTTCTACAATTTCAAGTGGTGTGGTCCTGGCATTTCCACCAGACTGGCCTGTCTCCTGGGGCTACTTGACTCAGAAATGTTCGTGTGCACATAGGTGATGTCAGAGATGCCCTGTGTGCACTTAGGTGATGTCAGAGATGTCCTGTGTGCACTTAGGTGACACCAGAGATGTCCTGTGTGCACGTAGGTGATGCAGAGAGTACTGGGGTTCACCTGGGTATAGGCTGCGATGGCTCAAGTCTTGTCATGAGTATCATGACATGGGCTACTTTCTTTCCCCATTCCTGGCTTCTCTGATGAGCTTTGTCAGACCCAGGCACATCCAGTGTTCCCTTATCTCCAGACACCGCAGATCCCATTCTCCACAGGCAAAGAAGTGCCATAGCAGAATCTGCGGTGCTCTTGAAGAGCTCAGGAACCATCAGCACACCACGCTCATGGTGCTTGAGCTAATACTCGGTCTGCCAAAGGAACAGGTGTTAGCTCTCGGAGGAAATTGGCTTTTTTTTTCTTCATAAACAATAGCTTTGAAAGGAAAGGGTATTTATTCTCTCCTGCGTGTCAAGGCCTCTACGTTTTCAATTCCAAGAACAGTTCTGCAAAGCAGATATGACTGGTGTTACAGGCAGCTAGGCACTTGTAAAACCCATCCTGTCCCCAAGTGGAGAGTCAGCAGCACTGATGCTCAACACGGTGTCCCAGCATCCAGAGGCTCACAAGCTTTCAGTAGGAAGAGTAATACTCAGAACACACCTGCAACAGGACGCCTTCCATAGGTCCAGAGGCTATAGGCACTCAGAGGTATTTATGTTCTCCACCTTCTACCCTACAGCATTGCTATTTTGTGCATGGGACAAACCCCTCTGGTGGAATGGACTGCCAATGGACAGTTTTGAATAAGGAATATTTAACCCCCAAACGGCAACCCAAGCCACAAGACCTCCTCAAGAGAGCTCGAATATATTCTGCTCCCGAGGACCCTGTCCTGGAAAGGCCAGAAGTAGGAATGAGACACGGGTTTGCAGCAAGAATCAAGTGTGACGTTATACATGAAGCCCATAGCTAGGGCTGGATGTGCAGTAAGCCATCCGCCACTGTGGTTATGACACCAAGCACTGGTGTTTGTACAGTCCCACAACGTAGTGAACAGCTTGGTGCATGCACACCCTGTGGATTTCACGTACCCTCCCCACATTTGACCAGCCCCTCACAGTGCAAACTCCTCCTTCCCAACGAAGTCATTTCCTCTTGGTCAGCCTCCCTCAGTGCACACATATGTGGCTGCTTCCCTGAGTCAGCGTTTCCAGCCCACGGATGATTCAGCAGTGAATCTCCTCAGAAAGCAGGGTGGGGATGCACATTTCGTTTGGAGGTAGGAATAGCAGCTGGATAGGTTGGCGTGTGCTTTTCCTACTTCTTAGCCGAGGTGACATGGCTCTGGGGGTGGTAGGCTGAAGCAAACCTGCCCAGGCCAGGTGTGCGTTGGGTTTCTGGGAGTCGATTCTAAAAATGGATCCGAGATGTATTCCTACAGTTTTGCTAACACTCTTGCTGGCCATAGAGTGCCCCTGTTCATCCTGCTCAGTTCATGGGGTTATAGCAGGTCCTGCCTGTCTTGGTCAGGGTTTCTATTGCTGTGAAGAGACACGATAACCATAGTGATTCTCATAAAGGAAAGCATTTCATCGAAACTGGTTTATAGTTCAGAGGTTTAGTCCATGATTGCCATGGTGGGGAGCATGGTGGCAGACAGCAGACACAGTACTAGAGAAGAAGCTGGGGTTTCTACAAGATGGACAGGCAGCAAGTAGAGAGATGTGGGTCTGGTTTGAGCCTCTGAAACCTCCAAGTCCACCCCCAGTGACTTCCTCCAACAAGGCCATACCTCTTAATCCTTTCCAATAGTGCCATTCTCTGTGAGCCTATGGGGGCCATTTTCATTCAAACCACTGCATGGCCATTTCTAAGAACCTTGACAGATTCTCCAGTCAGCAAGTATACAGGTACAGACACCCTGCCCAGGGATGGTGTTGTCAACAAGCCGTGCAAGCTTCAAGATGACCGTGAGAGTGAACTCAGTGACCCAGCCAAAGACACACCCCTTCGTTGGGAAACCACAGATTCAGCCCTTAGGTGGCTTAGCCATGCAGAATGAAGCTGGCCTTGTCTCCAAGTGTCCAAAGCAGTGTGTGGCATTGATAGTGAGTTTTTAGCTAGTAGGAGTTAGTGTGGATTTGACCTTGGTTCAGGATTGTGAGCATGGGATTCTGGGTTCCCTCCTGAGCCTACAATCTGTCTTTTTTCCTCCTTTCCCAGTGTACGAGGTGGTCACAGCCACAGGGGATGTTCGTGGCGCAGGGACAGATGCCAACGTGTTCATCACGATCTTTGGAGAGAACGGGCTCTCTCCCAAGCTCCATCTCACCAGCAAGTGAGTACCATTCTGGGTTGATGGGATTCTGGGATGTTAGTTTGGCTGGCCAAGTTCTAGAACCCAGTAGCGGCCTTCTATTCTGTAGAGGTGGACAGATGGACCATAGGTATGTTAAATGACAGGAAGTCTCTGTCAACAATCCAATTCTCCTTTGTCCCATTCTAGATTTTGTAAACAGTAATGTCTAGTTTAGACCTTCCAAGAACTCATGCATATCCTTTGATGACAGAGAATGGACAATTAGGACCAAGAACCCAGGTCTCAGGCCAGCTTTTGATATCCTGTTCCATGTAGCTTTGCCAAAATCCCATGGTCTCCAAGGCCTTGATTTCCTTACCTCCCATCTTAGGGGAGTTGAGATCATGAATGTCATGAAGAACATATGTGAGGGAGCCATGATTTTGAGATGCTCTATACTGAGAGGTCTCATGATGGCCAGCATCATATTTAACTTACCTGGGACCATGTATACTCAGTCACATGTCGTGTGTGTGTGTGTGTGTGTGTGTCTGTGTGTGTGTGTGTGTGTGTGTGTGTGTGTGTGTGTGTGTGTGTGTGTGTGTGTGTGTGTGTGTGTGTGTGTGTGTGTGTGTGTGTGTATGTGTATGTGTGTGTGTGTATGTGTGTGTGTGCATGCATGTGTGTGCATGTGTGTGTGGTGTATGCATGTATGTGCATGTGTGGGTGGTGTATGCATGTGTGTGCATGTGTGGGTGGTGTGTGCATGTGTGTGTGTGTGTGTGTGGTGTGTGCATGTGTGTGTATGTGTGTGTGGTATGTATGTGTGTGTGTGTGTGTGTGTGTGTGTGTGTGCACTTGGCATACACCAAGCCCTTTACTTTCTATAACCCCTGAAGGCAGAGACTGCTGCTGTCTTTTTGGTTTGCTCCATCACTACACACATGCACAATATGAGCAAAAACAGCAAACCTAAGAACATCCTGCAGAATGACAGGATTTCAAAGTTGGCTTGCCGTCTTCACCAGCTTTCACTCAGCCTGTGCTGTCTAGGCAGATTTGATGAGCTGGCTCTGGCCCACAAGGCTCTGAATTTTCAGAGTACCCACTTCTGGTTATCTAACCCACTGGGGTTCCGTGAAGGATTCCGACTGAGGAAAAGTTCCACAACCACTTAAATCCACTGATGCGTTCTAATCAGGGAAGCTGAGGCCCAGGGAGAAGCATTGAATGGCTCACAGTCTTGAAGCGTTTTTGGTGGGGAAGCTGGTTCTTCACTTACGTTTATGCTATAGACATTTTAATGGACAACATGACTCTGTGGCCACGGAGCATGAAGAGATTCTCTTCTAGACCCACTGGTACTGCAGGTCGTGGTCTCTAAAGGTGGCTTGGTTCCTCCTGGGGGCAAGAAGGGAAGGTACGGAGGGGTGGAGTGGCTATGCTAGAAGACTTTAGAGTGGCCAGTCTTGTTATGCGTGAGTACTAAACTAAAGCTGTGGACCCAGGTAGCAACGTTCAGACGGGCATAACAACCTTTTCCATCCTTTTCTGCAGAACAGGGTACCTGCCTCCTTGTCTCTTCATACTGCACGCGACTGTGGTGGAAGTCTTTCCCTCCCGTGATGTGGGCACGGTAAAGGGAATACATGAAATATCCATCCTTTTTGCCATGCATCCTCTCAGAGGAAGGAGAGGCCACTGGCCCTGGCAAGGTGGCCATCTGGTGTTTGCAGTCTCCAGCCACCTCTTAAAGCAAAACCATCCTTTTATCTTTTTGGACTCTCAGGGTCCTTTCTCCTTTTATGTATCTATAATTCTTAGCTTCCTCCTCTGCTTGTCCATTTGCTAAACTTTCCCTTGGGGAGGCCCAAATCACTGAGGTCACACACTGAGAAGGGTTGTCACTGAGGTAACATGGTGGAGGGGAAGCCACAGGTCAGAAACCAAGGGGAAAGAATACAAAGAAAATGGTGTACAATTCTTCCCATGACATCCCCGCAGCTCAAGCTGGAAACTGAGTCCAGGAGGGAAATGTGGCTTTCTTAGGGTTTGGGATGCATCCCACGTGGGTGGCAGCTGAGGTCACCTCTGAGTCCCATGTAGTTAACACAGGACATGCTGCCTCTGTCTCCTTACACTGTCTGCTGGTTCTTCTCCACACCCAACCAGCTCCAAGACAAAACTATTGAGTTACCTGAGGGATCCTTGTACACACACACACACACACACACACACACACACACACACACGCACACACTCTTGTATACAGAATCTTGCATACACACACACGTGCACACATATGTACATACTTGTACACACAATCTTGCACACACATACTCACGCAAGCACACACTTTCATAATACATACTTGCATATGCACCCACACTTGTACATACAATCTCGCACACAAACACATACACAAGCACACATTTGCACACATACATGCATACACTTGCACATGCATATGCACTTGTACACACAATGTTACATACACTTGCACAAACACCACACTTGCATACACATACTTGCACATGCATACACTTATACACACAATCTTGCATACACATACTCATACAAGCACATGTGTGCACACATACACACATACTTTTGTGTGTAACAGACCTCTCTGATATCTCTGGGCTCTAGAAAGGGTTTACACTGCCCAGTGCAAATAAGTTGATGCTAGTTCCTTCAGTATTAAAATTCAGCCTTAATCTTTCCTGGCACTTCTCCCTGACCCTTTTCCACAGCCTTTGATAGCATCTTTTGTCTCCTGTCTCCTGGTCCTTACCTTTTCTTCCTCACCCTGATTTGAGCACATTCCTGTCCCTTTTCCTGTGTCCTGGAACATAGAATCTCACCCCTCACCCAATATAACTTAATTCCCATTTCAAGAATCTTTGCTATCTGACTTCTAGACAGCAAAATATCAGATGTGTCCTCTCAGTTTCCCACATGTGACTTTTCACCCAATCTTCACCCCAGTGAGGTCCCTACAAAATGATTTCCAGAGAAGGTCCCCATCTTCTGGGTGTCCTGTTCTCCCATTGCCCAGGAGGCCACGTTTTTAGGACATGGCAAAAGGATGGAATTTCATGTATTTTATGGTTTGTTCCCCACTGAGAATTCACATGCCAGTGTGTTGGAGAGTGCCTGGCATTTTAGTTTGGAGGGTCTGTCTTGTTAGTGGCTAAAGTGCCAGGTACAGCCTTCTGAGGCTCTCTCTGAGGTAAGTCCCTGCTGAATGGTGACATGGACAGTACCCTGAGTTATACTTTATTTGGGGATGGTGCAGGAGTCATGGTAGGTTCCCTCCTTCCACTGGGAAGTGTGAGGAGGCCTACATTTCTGTTTCTTTTGGGATTTCTAAGCCAGCCTTGGTCAGTTTTCTAAAGCAATTGCATTCTGACTTACTAGACTTCAGTAATGGGCTTTTCAGATCTGATCTCGGAGTGGGTGGGGCTGGGGGATAATCTCAGCCTCTCCTTGAAAGTGACCCGTCAATGGGGTGTGCCTATGGCCCTTTCTTCTCTGGAGACAGGGCTTTCTGGTATGCCAAGAACAGGTTGGTCTCCATGGGACAAATGCTAGTGAAGTTCACATCACATCTGTCCAGGAGCCATTCCAACACCAACAACGTGTCCTTGAGCTGGCCTCGCATGCCCCTGCTCCTGCTGGCCATGTAGATCTTTCTCCTGGTTTCTGTGTTCCTCACCACAGGCTGCAGAGTAGCAAGGGTTAGTGACTCCACAAGCCCATAGTCATGTGTTTAGGGCTGCCCTTTGCTGAAGGTAGCTTTCAGAGCTCTCCTGGCAGAGCCCTCATCAGAGGTACCACAGAAACCCAGCTTCCTCCCTCCACACTCATCACTGGCTGCAATGGTCTGGGAACACTTCCTCCTCATCCCGTTCCCGGTAGTCTCTTTTCTAGGCTCTGCGTGCCTTTAGAAGATGACACCTACCATCCGCAGACCGTCAGCAGCCCATGGGCCGAGTTGGGTGTTGGGAGGGAGGGGGGTTGTAGGGACCTGAAGTAGGGGAATCACAAAAGCAGTGTGCGTTTCTTTGAAAACAAAAAACAAAGTAAAATTCATATAGACAAGAACAAGTAAGACTTCACGGACTTAGCCTCTGGGTGTGGCATTATATTTGTGTAACTTCTCCCACTCATATTTTTATATGAAGGCAGTGTCACCCTGTTTGTATTGATTGCTCTGTTCACAGACTGCATCTCAATGCAGTGTTTCTTTTCTAAAGCTTGTATCATAAACATCTTCAGGTGTTCATTTATGATAAGATTCTTAATGGCTACACAGCATTCAGTCATATAATGTTCCACAGCATCTTTTTCTTAGGGTGTTGTCTTAAATGCAGAAACCTGTTGCTTTGTGTCATGAATTGAAAAAGAAAATACCACTTACCGATTTCTCGGGCTTCTCATTCACAAAACCCTAAGGTGCAGAATCAGTGTCTGTGTTTTCCTTCCAAGTTACGTCACAGCTGCTGTGCTGGAACCAGGAGCTGCGGTGTCCTGTTCTTTCCCCGTAGATGCATGCAAACCCCACATCGGCACACCTCCACGGGTACTGGTTTGGTTTGGTTCCATTTTCAACACTGGATCCGAAAGCTTCATCTTCCCAGGAAGGAGATCAAATCATTCTTTGAAGGAAACATTTTGCCTGAGCACAAGGCACTGCTTGGCTCCTCCTTCCCTTCCTTGGCCAACGCTCACCAGAGCTCAGACACAAGCCAGCAGCCTTGGAGTCTCCATTTCCCTACAGCAAACCTAGTAGCTTCCCCACCTCTCCTCCTCCCTTCTCTTGACAGGCTTCTCCTTGGGTCCCCCTTTCCCTGACAAGGCTGCCTTAGTACATCTTCGTGGGCTCTGTTCTTTGTAGGAGGCTTGGACCCACCCCATTGGGCTTCTTAAGGAAACTTCTCCCCAAGGCAGATTGCTCTCCAACGTGAGTCCACTTGCAGAATCCCAGCTTTGGGGCCCCCAAAAAGCCTGGAAGGCCCCCTGTGCTTGACTTTCAGCCTGTGGCCTAGGGAGAAGGCCCTTTAACTCCCTTTATTTTGAAGAACACAGCCAGCCAGCAAATGTTAATAACCATAAGCTTCATTATTTAACTTCCTGCAGCCATGACAGATACCTAAAGCAAACCAACTAAAAAGAGGAAGAATTTACTCCAGAGTTTTGGAGGTTTGGGTCCACGATCAGTTGGCCGCATGGCTTTTAGGAGACCTGGCAAGTCAACACCAGTTGTGAAGGAAGCTGTTCAAATTATAGCAACCAGGAAGTGAAGCGAGGAAGAGGGGTCACCACAGCTCCCAATATCCCCTTCAAGGGCGTAGCCTCAGTGATCTGACTTCCCTTCCTGGGGCTCTGCCTTCTTTATTGTGCAGTGTTGGGAGTTGAACCCAGGGCCTCATGCATGCCAGGAAAATGTTCTACACTGGGCTATACTCCTAGGTCCAACCTCTTAAAAGCTTCCAAACAGTTACTGGGGTAGGTGCAGGGTGTGAGATTGGCAAGGGCTTTGGGAATACATTTGAGGTGTAGACCACTGCATGGGCAAATGTCTTCTGTGCTTTCCTTTTCTCCTGGCTGTGTGCTGGGCCGTGAGCTCTGGCTAAGAGCATAGACTCTCAAACCAGCGGGTTCATCTATGAGGCAGAAAAAGTTGCTGGCAGATCCAGGCTGTCACGGCTGGATCCCTGGCCCACACAGAGGGTGAAATAGATGCTAGCATGAGACTCAGGTGTCCACTCCAGAAGATGCTGAGGCAAGGCCTCCAGCCTCCTGTGTGATGCACTGGATTGTAGGATGTGAAGAAGCTGGGACTGGTCTGGGTATTTCCTCTGACTGCACTGTTCACCAGGCGCCAGTCTTGATTCCCCCTTACTGCGTCCGCTTCCCTGGTTGCTGAGGGTGGGGGAAGGGATCCCTTTCCTCACCACAATGGCAGGATCACAGGCTGCATCGACTTGGGGCTGCCCATAGAAATTCTTCTCACAGAACAGGGCAGGTGATGATAAACCTCTTCCCTTAGCAAATCCCAGCTCTTCTACTCGATAGCGGTTTGCATGGCCACACAATGGCGCTGGTACCAGCCACTGTGCTTGCCTTGGTGGCTCACAACAATGTTTAATCAATCACCTGGATGTGAGCCTTGGCATGATCCTGCCTCTTCTTCCTCTCCTCATCTCTGACCAGGTCAGGGAGAAGGCTCAAAATGGTAGCTAGTTGCATGCAGCTCTCCCAGTGAGCGGGGTACAGAGGGAGAAGAGGAAGCCAGTCTCTGGCTCTATTCCTGGGCCCATGAGACACATTATTTAGACTAATTGCACATGTTCACCGCAGGAGCGAGTCTGCTTTCGAGAAAGCCAACGTTGATGTATTCCGGGTGCGGACCAATAACGTGGGCCTCATCTATAAAATCAGGTGAGAGTTTGCCCCCGACTACAGCGGTGGTGATCAAGGTCAACAATTTCTTGGTGTTCAGTATCACTGGCTGCCCAAATCCCATCCCCCACTCCTCGAATCGCAGAGCTCATAGCTCCAAGCTGTCCCATGAGAGACTTACTTTCACCGGCTGGGACAATTTGGTACAATTTTCCAGCAGCTCTTCGAGACACTAAAGCAAGATAATTGGGAGCAAATCTCTGGGTCCAAGTCCAAGGCTAGCTCTGTTGGTTAGCTGTAGGATTTTAGACAGTTTATCTTCCCACGCCTCTGCTTCCTCCTCTCTAATAATGGCGCCCCGACTATATAATGCCGGGACTTGCCGAGTTGGTGCATAGCACAGCCACTGGCAAGCGCTAAGCACTCAGTGAGGGCTGTGTTGTAAGAAGCTTTGGGATAGGGAATCCCCCTGATGTTCTCACCGGGGGACATCTATCCTGTCTTCCTGCCTCTTCTCTGCTAACAACCACTACTCAGGAGAGGCTTGCTTTAGGGTCGTCTGTGGTCTGATTGCCTCTAACTGCGGTCTGGATGGGCTCAGATGCAGCCTCAACTCAGTCCTAGTCTTTCCCCCCTCCTTATAGAAAATCTGGGGCCATGGAGTTCCGGTGCTGGGAGAGTCAGAGGGCACAATGGCCAGAGGCAGTGGTTATGTGCAGGGAGGGGGAATATATACGGAGAAAGGCTCTTACAGGGAGGGAGGAAAGGAAGATGGCATGTGGCAAATGGTCTTTGACCAAAGCCTTGCTGGGGCCAAACTCTGTGCCAGGCAGAGGCCTGAGACCCTGTAGAGCGCAGGCCCAGTGGAGCAGGCTGGTCATCTGTAGTTTGGGCTCGTGGGCTTTACTGAACTGTGAGCTTCTGGGATAATGTCTGAAGCGTGATGGGTCAGAATAAGATGTCCCATGTCCCATGAGGTCACTCTGGGGAAGAAACTAGACAGACGTGGGAGCTGAAGGAAGATTTGGAACGCAGATTCAGAAGAGCCTGCATCTATGTTCCCCAGTACAGGAGGCATGTGGCTATCGTGCCCTTATATTATAGCTGACTCACACCAAGTGTGTTGAGTGGATAAAACAGACACCAGGTTTTAAAAAGACTTAACACAAGAAAAAGAACGTACAACATGCTGTTAATTTTTTAACATGGTTATGTGGAAGATACGATATAATTAAATAATTAGAATCCATCGTACCAGCCTCTCTATATCAATCAAGACGACTAGAAACATTTAAAATTGTATGCATGGCCCATGTGACGTTTCCATGGGACAGTTTTGGTCAGGATGGGGGTCCTTGGGTGATGAGACTAAGGGTAGTACCCGGGGTGAGAGTGACTGACTGGGAGGGAGCTTGATCAACTCAGAGTTATGGGGGAAGGGACAGTTCACACCAGGGACCAAGTCTAAAGGGCTAGGCAGCTCCTGCTTTCTTCTCATTCCTTCACCCCTTCCCTTCAAAAGGCCCGAATCTGCTGCCTTTCCCGTCTCAACTCTGATAGGCTTCAAGAGGTGATGTGTGCCTCGGGTCAGGGCAGACAGAGCACAGTGCTGACAGAGACCAAGGTTAGGAACGAGCACAGGATTAGCCAGGTCCAGTCGAGATGGTCCTCCTGAGAGCTCCAGGGACTTGGATTTTCCCAGGAAATGAATTATTTCCCCATGGAAGCAGGGCAATATAATCGTCATTAATGTGTGCATCTACCTTGCAAAACATCCCCCTTGATAGGTGAGGAAACTTAGTCCCAAAGCAAACGGATGACTGGACCTCTCTCTGGAACGCTCACTGGGTGCCCTCGTGCAAAGGGGGCAGCACCTTGGTTCTGCTAGTGAAGTGAGGCTGTTGGCTTCTTGCCCCAGGATCGAGCATGATAACACAGGCCTGAATGCCAGCTGGTACCTGGACCGAGTTATAGTGACGGACATGAAGAGGCCTCACCTCCGCTATTACTTCAACTGTAACAACTGGCTGAGCAAGGTGGAGGGTGACCGTCAGTGGTGCCGTGACCTCCTGGCCAGCTTCGACCCCATGGACATGCCCAGAGGTCAGTGCCACCTTGGTCTGCCCATCATGCCTCCCTACCAGAGCCTGGCTCCTTGCTGTGCTCTGGAAGCCCACCCTCCCCTCTCACCATGTTTCCTCTTGACTTGGACCACGTGGAACCCCATCTGTGCTGATCAGTATTTTTCTGTTGAAGGGAAAAGGGACTTTGAGGCAGAAGAGAGGCAGCGACCCTATGGTCGTCAGAACAACATAACGGCAAACTCACCAGTTTCCTCCTGGTGTTGTCTCCAAGCCTCGCCCTCTCTTCAGTCCACCTTGGCGGAGGGAAGCTCGCCCTCCATTCTCCAGCTGTGATTTTACTTTTCTGTACGGATGTCTGACTTTCCTCCTCTCACGCAGCATAGAGCAGCAGACACTTTTGTAAGGCCCAGCACACTAAACTTGCAACTTCACCGATTCTTAAAAAAAAAATGTCACCAAGAGTTTATTTTCTCACAAAGCCAAATTTCATCATCGCATACAGCTTAGAAAATAGGCACATGGGAATATAAAATGAATAATTTAATCACATCACCTGGAAAATACCACCCACCCTCGGCAGATGCATTCATTTCTAGCCCTTTCTGTGCACGTGCACGGTGAAATAATGGGCTGGTATATCCTGTTCTATAGAGTGGATATTTCGGTGCTGTTAACTATTACTTAGCATTTCTATTTCTGGTGGCGGTGTATTTTCTAGAATAGTGGTTCTTAACCTGTGGGTTGTGACCCACAAAAGGCCACCAGAAAACACAGATATTTACAGTATGGTTCATAACAGTAGCAAAATCGCAGTTATGAAA